>NC_054542.1:45147911-45337911 GCF_017654505.1 Polyodon spathula | reverse complement strand
TGTCCAAGATAAAAGCTGGAAGTGAAAACAGTTAGGGCTTGATGAAAGCCGACTCTGTTTATCAATAGCACAAACACACAGGCCTGTGTTTTCTAGCAGCATTAATTACACTAATAGTGTTCATTGTCATGTGAAAATGTATTAAAATAATATAGCATAGTTGTCCTAAATGGTGCTGTTTTTTAACAGAATATATAAAATTCTCATTGTTTTTGGATTTGCTAATTATTATTGCAATTTTTTTAAAGAATTGTACAGATGCACAGCATTGTCCTTGACAGAGTGATATAATGGGAATGGCCAACTCGTCACTGTTACATAACAATATGAATCGGACTATAGCTATTTTAAACATAGCTGTTGATTTCTTGATTATATCACATGGTGATTTGCCATGCAGAGCATAATAAAGTGAAGCTTTAAGATGAATAAATAAGACTCATGACTCTGTTACTAATTAGTGAATCATTTGATATTTTATAAAAAAAAATGCCCATAGCTAAAAGCCTATAAAGAAAGAACTGTAGTGAATGAATGTCCTAAAATGATGACATTTTTTTATATTGTTTAATGAATTCTCATGTGATTTCTCATGATCTTTGATGTTACAGTGTGTACTATGTCTTTTATTTGTTTCAGTTCTGACTAGATTTGAACACAAAAAATAAAGCTTTACAGGAAGATTTTAGTATTTGAAAATGCATTAAAAATACAGGACAGATCATTATGTTATTTTTTAGTTTAATTTGAATTATTAATCTCATGTTTGTGGATGAAGTAGTCAAAAAAGCTTCCAACTAGAGAGGTACACAAGTGTGTGTCTCAATTTGGGCAGATGGGGGTGTTGGCTTTCAGAAACTGTGAAACCCTTTATGTTGTATTGCAAAGTATACAGTACCTCAGTACATTACAGTAAGCTGCCCAATCAGATATGAAGGCTGTACGCTTGACATCATCAGTGACACTTTATAATCAATAGGCAGCTTGCTGTACCATAAAGGACTGGGCGTGTACTGTTAATAAAGCTAAAACTAAATTGACAGGCATATATATTGCATTGTCCAATTTTGCAGGTTTCCTATGTTCATGTTTGCCAATATAGTGTCCTTAATATTTCTTCATGTGCATTTACTGTGATTGTTGTATAAATAGTAATTATTTATACATTATTTTACAAGAACGTTGTAGACACGTGTCTTACAAACTCATAGTCTGTTTATTAAAAAATAATCGAGAATAGTTAATGAATGCTAACATTGCAAAGTATAATTAAAAAACGGTATATATGTTGCACAACAATTGACAACCTGTCCCATTACAAGAATCCACAATGGTTTGGGGATACACAAAAAATAACTTGTAATGTACTGTTCCATGAATTGAATGACAAAAGTGTAGTGTAACAGTATATTTCACAAGCTTTCCAGACCATGACACGGAGAAGCATCCATATAGCATGATGCTGCCACCACCATGCTTCACTGTAGGGATGGTGTTCTCAGGATGATGTGCAGTGTTAGGCTTGCGACAAACATAGCACTTAGCGTTGAGTCCAAAAAGCTCTATTTTCGTCTCATCAGACCATAGAATCTTCTTCCACTTGGTCTCAGAGTCTCCCACATGCCTTCTGGCAAACTCTAGGCGAGATTTGATGTGAGTTTTTTTCAACAATGGCTTTCTTTTTCCCACTCTCCCATAAAGGCCAGTTTTGTGAAGCACCTGCGCTATTGTTGCTGTATGCACAGTGTCTCCCAGCTCAGCCGTGGAAGACTGTAACTCCTTTAGAGTTGCCATAGGCCTCTTGGTGGCCTCCCTGACTAGTGCCCATACTCAGTTTTTGAGGGCGGCCTGTTCTAGACAGATTCACAGTTGTGCCATAGTCTCTCCATTTCTTAATAATGGACTTTACAGTGCTCTGGGGGATATTCAATGCCTTGGAAATATTCTTCTATCCTACCCCTGATTGGTGCTTTTGAAGAACCTTATTCCGGATTTGCTTTGAATGTTCCTTCATCTTCATGATGTAGTTTTTGTTAGGAAATGTACTAACCAACTGTGGGAGCTCCCAGAGACAGGTGTATTTAACCTGAAATCATGTGAAACACCTTAATTGCACACAGGTGGACTCCATTCAACTAATTATGTGACTTCTAAAGACAATTGGTTGCACCAGAGCTTATTTAGGTGTGTCATAGCAAAGGGGGTGAATACTTATGCAATCAATTATTTTCTGTATTATATTTGTAATTCATTTAGAACAATTTGTAGATTTTATTTTTCACTTTGACATTATGGACTTGTGTTGATCAGTGGCAAAAACTCCTGATTAAATCCATTTTGATTCCATATTGTAACACAATAAAATATGGAAAACTCCAAGGGGGGTGAATACTTTTGAGAGCCACTGTAAGGAAGCCAATGTAAATCAAGGTCAGTACATTAGGTCTAGGAACAAAAATGCTATCACTCTTCCTTAATTACTTTAACCATCACCGAGAAGGTCAACATGTTTCAGAAATATCATTGATTCAGTGTCAGATTCCTTCTAATAACAGAAGGAAAGGATCCGAAGGATTTTGATTCCCTAAGATACGCGTCACTATTGTACTACAGTACAAAATGTACAAACTTCATGTTTCTTCATTTATTATTGGATAATTGAATGTACATTAAATTCAGATAAAGACATGAATCAAATGTGCAATGGTTTAATCCTTATGATTGAGCATTAGATACAGAGATTTACCTACAGATAACCGTTGCAGTGTTTTGTTTTAGTTTTTTTTTTTTTTTTTTTTTTTTTTTATGGTACCTAACACTATAAATTTCATCAGTATGATAAAAAATACAGCCTACAGAAACCACATTAGAGTTTGTGGTACTGATAGTGCACATTAATATGCATTAGTGTGCGTACAAGATTATCTATATACAGACATATAAATAAACATCCATTCTGATTAATCCTGGGCTTGTTTTGTTTCCTATATTATTCACCTTTTGACTGAAGAGAATTTGTTGATCTGATCTGATATAATTACAACTTGCAATTATGAAGATAAATACTGGTTTGGTTGACTTGTTATGAAGGTAATATAATATCAAAGAGAATACAATTGTGTTCATCCCTCTTCTATTATGTATAAATGGGCTTGCTGTTCACAGCCTCAGTATTGAAGAGCAGTACAAATGTCTTGATAAGATAAAGAGAAAAATGTAGACTTTAATGCCCAATAGAAAAGTGAACACACAGTGCTGGTAATGTAAAGGTTAATTGATCAAATCTGTTTAAATAATTGTAATAATACACTATAACAATGTGTTTAAATAATTGTAATAATACACTATAACAATGTGTTTAAATAATTGTAATAATACACTATAACAATGTGTTTAAATAATTGTAATAATACACTATAACAAAGTAATACAATAATGTGTTGGGTTATAGGGGTTAAAGAAAAGCATCCACCAAACATGAAAATAGTTTTGGTTCATTGTATTGAGTTTCTACATTTTATGAACTGTATAAAAGGCCACTTTTTTCATGTACCTTACAAAATAAGTGAATGTTCATGCTCCAAAAAACAATTCAAGTCATTTTTTTATACAGCTTTAGTAGACTTTATGTAACTACAAAGAAATGATAAAACAATGCTTTAAGCCTTTAAAAAGAATACACCAATAATAATATTACTATTGAGAGGGCAATGCACATGACATAGGAGGAGTGTCAAACACCTTTGTAGCAGCAAACATCATTCAAAATGATCTAGACAACAAATGGCATTTAATAGAGAAAAGCGTAAGGTACTGCACGTACAGCTGCAATACAAATGTACACTATAAATACCATATAGGAGATATTGAAATTGAAGAAGGAATCTATCTATGAAAAAGATTTAGGAGTTTATGTTGACCAGAAATGTCTTCATCTAGACTAGGAGTCTCCAACCCTGGTCCTGGAGAGCCCCTATCCAGCAGGTTTTATAGGTGTCTTTACATCAGTGGCTAAAGATCTGGAACACCTGTTTATCTTGACTAATTAAGCCAATAATTGGTTCAGTTAAGAAACTGAGGGATTGGTTGAAATGAACACCAGTAGCCACAGTAGCTGTCCAGGACCAGGGTTGGAGACCCCTGATCTACATAATGTGGGGGAGCTATAAAAAGCAAAGACCACAAAATGCTCAGACATATAGTGAAAAATGTTGAATTTAAATCAAGGGAAGTAATGTTAACATTTTACAATGCATTAGTAATATTAATAATTAGTAATCTAGAATATTGTGTTCAATTCTGGTCACCTCGCTACAAAAAGGATATTGCTGCTCTAGAAAAAGGGCAAAGAAAAGCGACCAGAATTATTTCGGGTTTAAAAGGCATGTCATATTGCAGACAGGCTAAAATAATTTAATCTATTCAGGCTTGAACAAAGAAGACTATGTGGTGATCCGATTCAAGCATTCAAAATTCTATAGGTATTGACAATGTGGACCCAAGGAACTTTTTCGACCTGAAAAAAGAAACAAGGACCAGGGGTCACAAATAGAGATTAGATAAAGGGGCATTCCATACAGAAAATAGGAGGTACTTTTTACACTGAGAATTGTGAAAGTCTGTAACCAACTCCTCAGTAATACTGAAGCTGACACCTTGGGATCCTTGAATAAGCTGCTTGATAAGATTCTGGGATCAATAAGCTAGTAACTACCAAACGAGCAAGATGGGCCGAATGGCCTCCTCTTGTTTGTAAACTTTCTTAGGTCCTTATGACATGAACAGCAATATTCACCCCAGACAATGAGCAGCATCAACATTAGCATTTAAGTGTCATATGAACTAATATCAAAATCTAATCTTTAAGGTTTATATCTTAGAGCTGTTACCCAACAATACATATTTTAAGCTGTTGAAAAGGCATTTATAAACTTCAGAGGGTTTTTCTTCAAATGGTATCTTTGAAGAAAAGCATGACTTTATACAATTTACACAGTAACTGATGACTGTGACAGTTGGGAATGGAATTGCTAAGGCTTTTAAAAGGGGGGTTGTTTGGGGGGGGGGGGGGGGGGGGCAGCTTGTAATGAATTGGTATCCCAGACCATTAAATTCAATGGAAAGACAAGAGCTGGATGCAAGCCACAAAAAATATGGTTCAAAGACAAGCATCTTACTATTCAACTATCAACAACTAGGAGGCGATACAATACATTCTTCCCTGCTTAATTAAAGTGTGTCCTGGAATACAAAAAACAAGTCTGCAGCAGCGCCCCGGCTCAGGGAGCTTCAGCGTTGGGCTCATAACCACGACCACTTGCCATCCACCAGGATCCAGAGTCTTTAAAGAATCAAGTGTCTCGAAAGCCAGCATGCATGCTATAGCTATCATAAATGGCAAAGAACACAGACATTCAATCACCTGTTTCAACCACAGGGGTCAGAATTCTTTCCCATAGAGTGGCACTATAATGATCTGGCATTGCAGCCAATTGAGTTAAATGGAGAGGCAAGAGCTTGACGCGAACCACAAGCCATACAGACATCTTACCATTCGGATGTCTTTCCTGTATTTCTCATTGTTTGTCAGGCACGGCAGTCATTAGCTGCTAGATGTGGCAAAAGACAAGGGCACTTAATGGAAACATGTTTTTTTGTATATGAAGACATTTTCTTAGGTTATATTTTGGACTGAACTGCTTTAATTAGACCACTCTACTGAGAATCTGACTGTCAGTAGTTTATTTTATTTACCTGTTATATATTTAGATTTTTATCCCAGCGGAGAGGTAGCAGATCAGTCGAGGTGGTGAGCCATAATAATATAGTATTTAATTTGTTTGTCTGTGCTTTAAATTAAGAATAAGGAGGGTGTTTTTCCTCTTTCCTACAAATCCTTGAAACCCTTATTTAGATGTTACAAATAAAAAGAATAATCTTAAAATAAAGCACTTGAATGAATTGTTAAGCGACATTATGAGCATAAGGGATCAACATGAAAATCTGAAACAGCAATCAAATTCCACTGAGAAACAATTTGTTTCCAATAAGGACTGCAGCGTCATTCAAGTTAAGATTTACTCTACATGTTCTGTAATTCAAAATCAGCCTCCTAGTTGAATAAAAAAAATAATAACTTGCTTACACAAAAAATCCTTGTAAATCTATTGAAAGCTTTTAAACCAGTCAGTCAAGCTTAAAATGCAATCATTCGGAGAATCATAGCTCTGAGGCTTTGGGGGCTTGCTTTGCAAGAGCAATACATGTAAATGATTTTGAGGAACATCGTGTTTTTTTCTGGCCTCCACAAGGAGAAGTTGGGGATGATTAAAGATGAAAGATTTTATAGTTTTACCTGCACTGGAAAAGCAAGAGTTTGTGGTGGCATTGTGATTGTAAAAGTACCACTGACTGGTTCATCCATATGCATTGTCAGTAACATATTATGAACAACAAATTAGCTGAAGCACACAGGAGCAATTATATATTTAAAGTACTAATTTATTTATTTTAGAAAGAAAGAAATATTTTTAAGACATAGAACTGCCTTCATCTGGAGCCTCCATCTAGATCCTTTGCTGAGCATTGCTGTGGAGGAGAATTAAGAGAAGTGTCATAACTAGATATTGCCAGAGTATGTTGAAAGTTCGTAAAATGCTCAGATAACCTGTTGCTTTTCAGAACAATTCTTCAAACAGTAATAAAGTACATTTAGGATTCAATAAATTGTATGTATTATAAAGGACACTTCACAACTGGATTTTTTTCACTATCTCTCATAAACCTCTCAGGTTGTCCTATAAGAATTGGATGCCTGTTTTTTTTGATTGTATGTATGAACATATCTTTAACATGCTCCCTCATTAATAAGCTTTATTCCATGCCATTTAGATCTGGTATTTTATTTTCCAAGCAGGAACCATTAGTTTCCTTCCTGGGGTTTCCTTCAGTAATTGATCTACTATTTTGTATTTAATTATTTGTTTTACCTTTAATTTAAAGTTTTCTAGTAAAAAAAAAGAAAAGGCTGTACCAAGCAATTTTCTTCTTAACAACTTCAAACTGCTAAGTAGTCACCCTGGTAAATTAAAAGAAGTAAGCATACAAGGTGGCTTGAGGTTTAGAGACATCTTTATAACATTCAGTATGGCTTTTTGTCAATGCTATATCATTTATACAACGTTTAAAATTTTGCCAGAGGCTGCAATACAATGTCTCCTTGGAGCCATGTCCTTTCTAATATCTTATTGGAAAGTCAGTTTAAGATTTTGAACAGCATTAGTGGTTGTAGTAATTTGTAAATTGAAGATCTGCTCTTTCCAAAAGAGAATTACAAGCCAAAACTGCCAAAAAGGAACTACCAAAATAATTTGACAAAAAGGTAAGATTTTTATTTCTGCATGTAAACCAAGCCAGTGTGTCTCCAGTAACTATTCCTTATGTTAAACGGGTTAGCTGTTTATTAAGATCGCATGCAAGCCACGTCAGCTTGCTTAATACAGACAACACGACTTTGAAAATATTGTTGTATATTAGATGAGCTATCTGCATCAAAGATCATAATTGCAGGTTTTTAGCTTTGTCATTATTGGTGGCCATATGGCACACCAAAAAGTCTTTCTGAGGGAAAAACAGAGATCAGAGTGTATAATCACATTTTTGCCTATTTATTCTCAGCCTTATATATGTTCAATTTAATAAAGTCTTATTGATGTAATCTAATAATTACATAATCTAATATAAATCTAAATAGCAAGTAAATAACATAAAAACGTGTTTGATTTGGCCATTCAGCTGATATTGTCATTATCATGTACCCTAGTTCTTCAAAGCTGATGCTTCAGCTTCTACTATGGCTAAAAAACTAAAACACATTGAAAGCATGGTCAATGAATTGTATTGGTATAAATTAAAAG
The DNA here is from genome assembly GCF_017654505.1 of Polyodon spathula. Classification (NCBI taxonomy): domain Eukaryota; kingdom Metazoa; phylum Chordata; class Actinopteri; order Acipenseriformes; family Polyodontidae; genus Polyodon; species Polyodon spathula. Next base: position 45,329,995 of record NC_054542.1, on the reverse strand, counting down.
GGAAACGTTTTTTTCACATAGTCAATAGAAATTATTCTGGTTTAGGTGAAAACATAATTCCATTTCATGTAAATGAGTCAAGTGCACGAGTCTGTGAATATGCAGTCAGTTCCCCATAGAAACTGTGAAGAACGCACTGCAGTTTTAAAGGTCAACTGACATGGTCAGTTAAAACAACTGTAAACTTCACAACAGGCTCTGTTAACAGTATCAATCTAATCTGGGCACTTGATCTCTTCCATTAACTCTTTGCATGCAATACTCTACTATAATACAGTAATATTACATCATTTGAAAATGTCTTTCATCTCCCCAGCAACACCTGGAACTTTTTGGTTTTCTATACACAAAAAAATACAACCAAAAACAAGGCCTGGAATATTATACGCTGACCATAGTGTTGGTAATGGAATTTCAGGGAAAACAACGGTAAGACGTTAAGAAGCCAAGTCAAACAGGCACACATTTTGGTTAATGCCCTCATTCAATCAAGGCATTAGCTTGATTTTTGGGTTTTGTTTTACCTCCGAAAGTATTAATGCGTGTTTAAAGTTGCGATTGAACTGATAACCTGGACATGATGGACTGATATTGTTGGATGGGAGCATAAGCATTAGATTATTAAAACAAGTGTAATTATTGCATAAACAAGCAGCCATTTTATGTATTCCCTTTTAAAGTAACACCATGTAAAACATAGGAAAATTAATTCTTATTTGAACTCCTGGATATACTTTATGGTATTATTTCAAGTTTAATTTTAATGAATACAGTGCCACTTGTCTTTGAACTCTAACTTTCATGTGCTGTTACCCTTACAGCTGTATGCCTCCTGCTGTGAGAGCACTCCTGGAAATAACATGCAGTATTGTATGATGAACTATGCATGCAAACTTTTCATAATGTAAAAACTATAAGTAATAAGTAAAACGACCTGTTACATAAACCAATATTTATTAAAAGAATATTTCTCTGAATCATTAACAGCCATGCACTCTTGTTTAATACTCTTTCACCTCTAACCTGAACAATGCTGGGGGTCCAGTTCCACTTATGAATGTACAAAAACATGTAAAGATTTCTGGCTTTTCCTTTTCCTCTGGATTATCTGAAGTGGTATGATGCATCTTCCATTTCTTAATGATGGACTTGACTGTGCTGAAAGGGATAATCAGCGGCTTTGAAATGTTCTTGTACCCTTCTCCTGCTCTGTGCCTCTCTACCACTTTATCCCTGACTTGTTTCGAAAGCTCCTTGGTCTTCATGGTTGCTTTGTTCGATCACTGTGTGATTTATAGTTTGAAAGTCTTTACAAATCATTTGCACCTGAGCTGAATACCTATTCAACTGAGATTAGTCTGTTTTTATCTGTAAATCGTACTTATTTATATTCTATATGCATTTTTAACTTTATCAATGTGGAGTAGTTTGTGTAGATTCTATACGTAAAGTCTAATTTGAAAGCGTTGTGGAGTACACTCAGGGGGGTGAATACTTCTACAAACCACTGTATATGAAAAACCTGAGTGTATTAATCGATACTGTTTTAGTTATCAGAACCAGAAACATCCTTATAGGCATTCTGAGTTTCAGTACTATTTCAGCATTTTGTTTTTGTTTGTTTTGCAGTGCCAGGAATTAGCAGTCATTTGTGTTTTAAGGCTTTTTTCTGAATCAATTCTTCACTTGTGAAATCAATCTTCATATTCATATCATCTTTTATAAACCAGCTGCTTTGTACTGCTTAAGGTGGCATCTGACATGCTGTAGTTTTTCCTTCAATAAGTATAGTATTACATAATATTACTTCCATAATATTTCTCAGACAAATATGTAGAGACAACTAAACAGGGTTGCCAGGATTGCAGAATTGTACAGGCCATTAGACAAAGGCACTGCAGGTAGATGGGCATGGCACTAAACATATTACTGTATTCAATCGAACAAGTCCATGTCATGTCTTTGAAATGCACAATACATGTTTACAATATAATTTTGCCTGTATCTCCTTTAATTAGCTTCACCATTCTCCAGTAGAAAAAAAAAAACATAAAAATGATTTTATGGACTGTTTAATTGACTATTTTCCGAAAGTGTTCTGAATTTAAACTGGATGATAATTTACATCTGTGGCAAAAAAAGAAACATTAATTGAATTATATACAGTATCAGTGACAAAGACGTTGGCATAAAAAAATAGTGCATTGCATGCATTTGAAAAGAAAATGTGAAAAGAGAGATGGGTTTTATGTCTATGTTAAAGTCATTAGCACTGTTGGTGGCATACATTGCAGAAGTATACATTATTGCCAAGCAGCAGCTTGCAAAAGAACTTTGTTTAAGAGAGTTTCAGCCTGGCAGCGATGCTTCAATGGTTTTACATGTACACGCTGTCAAGGGACACTTAGCTGCTGAATGTGTATAAAATGTTGTTAATATGGAACAATAGGAAGTTCTATTTTTAGAATAACAAATTTGTGTAAGTACTGGACGGACATTGTGGGAAACAGTTTGTATCAGAAAATAACACTGGTAAAAGTCATTTCTACTGAGTTGACATCGCTGACACAGAAAGTTTGTGAGAATCTATTGCTGGCCTCTCCTGTATGATAAACAATGTTCTTATCCACCGTTCCAATATTCTCTCATGAATCCTATATTCTTAAGGAAGAGGTTAAAATCTTCATCATGCAAATACCCAGAATAACAATAGCAAAATCCTTTCAGGGCAACACAAATAATGCTCCTTTTTCCTATTTTTTTAACCTTGCTGTTCATATCTAAGATATCTCTGTGCATGTTCTTATCTTTGACCTTCAGTTTGCAAGCTTTATCGCTGCTTCCTTTTAGATCATAAATGACCTTCAAGCAGATATCATTAAACCCTGACCCACTCGATGATCTGCTCATGTGGAATGCATATGCTGAATTGCACAGTAGATGGTAAAGTGAAGTACTTACAAAAATTCAAGTTGACACGTTTTATCAAATGTGGAAAGATGAAGACAAAACAGCTGCTGTTGCTGTCGTAAGCAATCTGCTGTTGATTGAATAAAAGTGTCAAGAAAAGGTCTGCTTGATGGTCTTTTGTTCTCTCCTATCCAGCTTGATGTTAGCTTGAGCTGTCAGTAAGGAATCACAGCTGTGTGATTCATCATTACACTAAGTGACCTTGTAATTCCACCTGTGGTGTATTAGAAGACAGTGCCCCCTGCTGATATAAGAATGAAATGCCCAGAAAATACAATAACTCCCAATACAACTGTAGAATAGTCCTGCTAAATATTGCATTTTATTGAGATTGTGAGACTCAAATTGATAAGAAATAAAATATTTGGATTACTGATTTCAAGATATATTGCTGATCTGGTGACGAAGGGTGAAAGACCAAAAGATCCTGACAAAAGTAGATGGATCATGTTACAGTACAGAGATAACAGATGGAGTGGATGTGGAGATTGCTTGATAATTACTAGCTGTACAACTCAATGACTGAGGAGAGAAAGGCTGTGAATCTGGTAAGAAAAGAATGCCAGGTCTACGTATACTGTATGTGTTCCAGCTTGTATATGAAATCTGAAAGAAAGCCAAACAAAGTCCAAAGCCTTTTTGAAAAAAATGTGATTATGTTTTTAATAATGTCAATCTGCTAATGTTAATAAAGTATGTGATTATTGTCGTTAAACAACATTTGTCTAATCTTAATATTAAAATCTGAATAGCAGTGTGAAACGATACATATTTTTCACTTTCACACATTGTCCAGTAATCAGGTTTTTAGAAGTACATTTCCAGAACTAGATTGAAAATGGCTACATCATGCAGTGAAGGCAGTACATTCTCAAATGCAGGATAATAAGATTTATTTTGATGTAGAATATTTGCAGCAAATATGTGGTTTGCTAGATGAGCTTTGAATTGCTGCATATATGTTATTTGGCAAATAGCATTTGCATTTACAAATATTTACCCAGCATTCCCTTCAGTACAAATAATCACGATAATATAAATACTATGAAAAACACAAAGCAATCTACCTATATGCTTGTGTGCCTGTTTGTCTGTCTGCCTATTTTTGGATCTTAAGTCTAATGAGAAAACAAAAACAAATATCTTATTTCTAAGTTTCAATCTAAGCTGCATTTCAAATCCCTTTGGTGTGTTCATTGTTTAAAGTAGGTACATCAGGTGAAGATGTGAATTACAGATGAATCAGGGATTTCCGAGTGAAGAAAAACGGAGCATTTTAAGAAATGTGACATTTGCTAAAGCGACAGGGACAATTTTTACACACTCAAACAAATTCGTTTTATTACTTCATCTAATTTTATCATCCAAATTTGGGTGGTCAATTACATGTGAGTTGCTAAGTTTGAAATCTATAATAGTCTTTAAAGCTCGAGACAACCTCCAAAGCCAGACTTACATGTTTACATGCATATCTTGGTACAGAGGAGCAGAATATATCATGATGCATTTTTTATTTTATCCTTGAAACCAACATCTATTACAATATTAAAAACTAGTCACTAATGTTAGTGGATCCAGTGTCACTACCCAGTGCAAGTAAATGATTATGTGTAAGGGGATCAAATAAGTCTCTTAATATGTTGTAAAAGCTTTGTGAATGAGGTCATTTGTTATAATTAGGACATTACAGTACATGTCCGGGGAAAGCAGAGGTACACTCTTTGTTTTAGTAACACTGGGAGGTGTGTTTGTGATGAAAATCTTTCACTATGATGATAAAGACTCCCATGATCCGTACTAGAATAATGCAGTAAGTGCACTTTTTGTTCTTTTGCAACAAAATGCTAAATTACTAAATAGAAAATGGTGGTGTTGTTTGAGCCTTGCAATGATACTGTATTTACATATGTGGTTGTGTGTGTGTGTGTGTATGTGTGTGTATATATATATATATATATATATATATATATATATATAATTTACTGTACGCACATGTGCAAATACTGCGTACAGGTAATTACAGTGTAGTAATTGGTTTAGTTTTCCAAAACATTATTAACTGAAATTTACTCATATAAGAAAAAACCATACACTGTACATTCTCTGTATTTTTCATGCACGAAGGATCTTGGGGACTTCACTTAATTACAGCTGTTTTGTAGGTTCATACTTCAGTTCCCCCGAGTAGGTAGATTCTATTTGCAGGACAGTGCCGATCCATTTTGTTAATTTGAACAAAGAATCTTGATTTTAAATGAAAGGCAAATGTATTTCAAATGAAACATAATGTTCAGTGTGTGTTGACGTTTCCCATAGGCAGTTGTAGTCAAAAGTGGTGAAAAAGGAAAAGGAAGAAAGTGCCAGCTTACTCAATGCTGACATGAACCATGATGATAAATGCCAAGGGTGAATGATTCTATTCAGATATCATGCTTAGTCGAGCAAGGGTAAGGAAAGCGGGCATGAAGCTGTATAGTTTACAAGGGAGGGCAGTTACTCAGTGACCTATGTAACCCTCTGACCTCACTGTACCAGTCATAGTGCAAATAATGTGGCCTTTTAATTATTATGTAGCACTATAAGAAAAAAAACCATTCAAGAAGACAAACATTTTGCCTAATGGAGTCTGATGAAGGCTTGAAATGACTAATCAGGGATAGAATATATTGTATGGAGCCTCTGTCCTTAGTACCAAGAATAAACAGGGTAATAAAAAACTTCTAAACATGTTTTGTTAGACTGCTAAACACGCCAATCCATATCTTTATCACAGTTTGTGTTTGTTTTGTTACTTGGTGCTTTTTTTGGAGCTGCTAAAAGGATAGTGACAGTGCATGTGAAAGGAAATGCCAATTTTAGATTCATATATTATATCTTCAGACTTTGGTCTTCTTTGAAGTAAAGAGTGGAAAATGTATGATTACCTAAAATAAAATGTTTTATTCATTGTGGCAGGCTGGCGAGTGGATAGAGGCCCAGAGACAGACTGCAGTTCAAAAAAATAACTATTTTATTATAAATAAACAAAAATAAAGTGCACAAGGGCAAAATAACAGATACTCAAACACAAATAAAGCAAAAACAAAACTCACAAAAATAAATTTCCAGGCTGGGCAATGCCTTCACTGGATTTAAAAAATTCAAAAACCACAAAACAAACACCAACCTGCTTCCTCAGCTCCCTCTCTCCAAATGAGAAGCAGAGGCCTCCTTTTATATCAGGTGGCTGGGCGCTGATTGATCGTTAATCAACCTAATCAACTAATCAACCCCAGCCACCTGAACATAATAAACCCAGGCAGGTAGGGGAAGTTAACCCCATCCCTGCCAATTTAAAGGGCAGAGCTTTGCTCTGCCACATTCATATTTGTAACAAAGGTGCAATTAAGACATTTATTTTAAAAACCAGCAGTTTTAAATAAGATCTAAATAATTTCAAGTTCCAAGCAGTTCTAGATTACATGCATAACATGTTTTAACTTGTTAGATTTGTATTCTTTAACACAAGTTCAATAGCCGATTACAGAATCCTAAATGATTGCACAGTATGATTATTCCCAAAGCATAGATCATGTCATCACCTTAATGTTTTCATAGATGAATACATGGAGACATTATGCCTACTTTAAACAAAGATTTCCCTTTTAGTCTTGGTATAGACTAAAAGGGAAATGTTGTAATAAACCATGCCAACGATGAAACCTAATTAATTTCCTCCTGGTTCTTACAAAGAATGCAGAACATGCACTAATAAAAATTGCCTTTAAAATACCCCATTGATTGGCAGGCCTGCTTTTCAAGGGGTGCTGATCTCTTTAATCCTGAAGGTGCCCCTTTGTTTGGACTTCATTGACTTCAGAACTATGAACAAAACCCCAGCTGCTTTTCATTAAAACACAAGCATCTGATCAAAATACATTTCATATTTAGGTAATAGTCTTGCGCATGTAGTTTCATTTGTTTGTTAGATTTGATAATCAGGTGGAGTGGAATTATTATTTTTTTGTTTAGAAAACTTCAAAGAATGTTCAATGGCCAGGCTACCATTATTACTTATCACGTTATTAAGTTTCAGTTAAATGAAGTGCTGACCAAGGTTTTACAATAATTTTGTCTTAGCTTTGCCAGTGTTATCAGAGATCTTTTTTTGTTCTTGAGTTGATCTTCCTGTTTTTTATTCTTTATTTTTGGATATTTTCAAGGTAAATGAAGGGAAACTGAACTAAAGCACAGGTTGTATCTGGAAGCAGCAGTAACTTCTACATCTACAGTGTTTTCTTTAAATTCTTTAAATAATAAACCGAAAAGAACAGACAGCTTCTCGGTCTTTGAGTAAAGCGATATAATCAAATTGCATAATGTGCTTTGACCAAATGCACAGTTCCCGAAAAGATTTTGAAGATGCTGCTCAATCTGCGAATAGCAATTATTTGTGGGGTGTTAAACATGGCCATCAAGTGAAATACAAACTTCTTAATAAAAGATTTTATTGCATGAACATGAAATCAGGAAATTATAATTACGATACACATGTCATTGATTCATTATTTATGTATTTATTATTTATGCAGGAAGTTTACCCATTGAGACTGTTGCCTCATTTGCAAGGGGGTTGTGGTAAGCAATTTAAGAGGATAGTAACCTCAAACACTAAACTTTAAGAGTTTGAAATAATGCTTGTAATGTTCTCGCCTTGTTATTTAGAAAATATAGTTTTAGAGGAAAAACTAACACAATTAAAAATAGATGGCTTTATTCATATTATAAGATCACTGTATACATGGTATTTAAACTACAAAATCACGTTTGTCTAGTCACTGTTTTTAAGCGAAAGAAAGAAAGAAAGAAAGAAAGAAAGAAAGAAAGAAAGAAAGAAAAAAGAATGCTTATTAAACGTTTAATATTCTCATAAATCATATGAAGGGGTAAACTACCACTTTTTAGAAAACAGTTTGTGCAGAGCCGATCAGCACCAGACAGTGCCACCTGTGGAATAAAGGCAGAGACTGCTTTTTGACAACAAGAAAACCTTTATTTGAGATGATGACAACTTTGGTAAAATAACATTTTCAAAGGAAACCATATTGAGAACTCCACTGGGCTACCGACTCCTAATTTAGATCTAGAAACATACAAATTGTTGTATTTGTATTTGGTTTTGCAAGGCTTGTTGCTGTGGCATTTAGAATTGCACTGAATACCCTGACACACATAGAAGCACGTCTTTGTTTGACAAAACGTGTTGCTCTTGCAAGAAATGAACCCTTGTCTATACAAGCTCTGTTCATGAACTGTGTATTTGCTAAAGACGCATTTTGCAATTTGATTATATCGCTTTACTCAAAATCCGAAGACGCTGTCTGTTCTTTTCGGTTTCATTCTTTTCTTGCTTGGTATTTTCCAATTTCGCAATCTGAGCAAAATAATTTGCTCAAAGATCGAAATAACCATTCATTTCGTTCTTAATTTGTAAATGCTCAAATCGTGAAATGGTTATTTTTATCGGTGACTGACCAAATCCTTACTCTGTGTAACATATATACTAATAGCCATGCTTCAATAACCTGTTTATTATCATTATTTTGTATTTGATTGCAAAATGGTTCGGCAGTTTGGTCTCCTTAATCTTCACTGTTGCTCTATGATGCACTTTAAATAGTAAGAGTGAAGCATACATACATTTTTTTTTTAAATATATTGACACTGTCCTTTTCCTACTGATTCCAGGTATCTGCAAAGATCTGTAGTTAATGCATTGCTTAAATTAATGCATTCATGCCAAACTGTGATGGCTACAGAAGACTAACACATTCAGACATAATCAAATCCACAACATGCTACACAGAGAAAATCTACCCAAGGTTGTGACGGAACATTTTACTTATGATGACTAAATTCACTTTTGAAAGTCACATCGAACCCGGTCATGATTACTTTCAGGCTACAATTTTAACACCGAAATAGAACACTGCACTACTTTGATATGAAAATGGGGAATTTCCATGTGTGTTCTAATTTTTCTCGAGACATTGTGCTCAAGTCAAATGAAAAATGACCCTATGCATTCCAGGTTGCCATTGGCTCAGTTTATTTTACTCGAGAAGACCCTCTTTTCACATGACGTCATGCAAATGAAGAGGAAAGGAGGAGGTTGATATACAAATTAGCCATTTTAGCAGGGGGAGATCTGTGTTGACTCTGCTGGCGTGTTCATAGTGCTGCAGGAAGAGGGCAGCAGTCGTCCAATAACTGCCTGTGAGTCACGGCAGTGACACAGGGAGGTGGGAAAGGGTGTGTGTGGACTTCCCCTCTCTCTGAGTGGCTGGGAGGCGGGTCTTGGGGAGATTGTTAGCCCTATAACGTTCTACTGTTTCTTCAGGTCTGCCCTTTTAGACATGCTGAGTGTGCGGAAGCACTGGTCCAGGACCGAGAATCAGCCGGGAGAAAAGAAACCAGAGAAAGAAACCGATAAATCGAAAGAGAGATAGTGGCAGTGAAGAACCCTTGGGCAGACCCCCGAAATATTATGTATAGCAGGCTGAGGGAGCAGCTAGAATAGGTTGTTATCCGGGTCGTGGGGGTAGCGACAACCAGGATAATGCTGCCAAGTTCAGCACCTTTTATTTGTAGTTTTATTACTGTTTTATGTTCCTTTTTCCTTTCACCTTCCTTTTCTTTCCTATCGCCTTCTGTTTTTGATTATTCTTTGGAGCACCTGTAAGTGCTCCTGCACTCGGAACTGTTTACCGCCTTTTGGTATTACCGTGGTTCTGTTTACCATAGTTGGTAAGCAGACCACGGACAACAGCGCCCTCTGTGGGCTAAAAAGTAAAATGTCCCCTGAAAATAAAACTTGGCACCTGTGTGGTGTTTTCAAGTATACCTGTCTGTCTCCTGTGTCAGTGAATTTTCCACCACCCTTCCACAGCCATGCATAGCGGTCCTGTGCTGTTTCCGCAGACAGCTCAGGAAAATGTGGTTTCCATGTGCAGAGAACTGGTGGAGACATAGGATTATAGAGATCTGTACCAGACACCTTCCACGTTTGCTTCCAAGGCTGTCTGGATTGGGAGCAGTGGACATTTCCACGTGAGATTTACCCTATCCCTCTCTGTGGCCATTATTTTTGTATATTTATTCTCAAGCTGTTCTCCCAAACGTGCACGCTCATCACCACTCCTAACCACATGTGGAAACTCCTCCAGTGTTATCTTTGTAATACAGTGTGCAACCCTGGAAGAGAGTCACATTCAAACAAGAATTGAAGAAACCGTTTCCAAGGGGAAAAACTCTTGAGAAGCAACTGACGAATACAATTTTTTTAATTTTTTATTATATACATTACTTATGCCAAAATTCCTACAAATCAGGCTAGATTCTCAAAAGTCTAGTCCAAATCTAAAAGCACTTCATTTATTTGGACAATGGTAGTGCATGTAGTTTTGTTTATTTGTTCAGTTTATGTCAAGGTGGAAAGGAAATTATTACTATTACAATGCTATTTTTAAAGAAAATCTTCAAGGCTGTTTATTTGAAAGGAGTGCTGAGGTTTTTTTTTTTTTTTTTTTTTTAATCTTTCTTCTTATTAGCATTGCCAGTATTATTACTAGCCCTCCTTTTCTTGATGTCATTATATTTGACTACATCCCATATGGTTCATATTACCATCAAAACACAGCTTTTCAGTTTTCAGTACAATGTATTTGGTTGGCAATATAAAGAAGGGATATTTTTTGAAGGATATCCCTGAATTGTACTTTTTTTTTCTTTCTTTCAGACAAAAATTACTGTTTATATACAATATTTCATGCAGAAATGTCTTTTAGTGCAGACTGCAGACACTTTATTCACAGAGCACCACAGGAGAAACACATGACAGGTATAAGGCGTGCAGAGGAGATAAGAGGCTTCTGAGTGCATACAATCTGAGGCAGGGTCACTTGTCATTCAAAAAGCAGTATCAATACAAATAACCAAACTAAGTTTAACTATTAGGAGTTGAGTTGCTTCACAGATCGCAAGGAACAAACTGGTATGCCTGTGGAAGTCAATTAGTGACATGTATTTATACTGCCATTTGGCCACATAGAAAAAGAAGAACCTTGACTAGAATATATGACAATAACTGCACTGTCAGGTACTGGAGTATTGTGTATAATCAAATATTAAGGGAACAGGCTTAAATAAAATCAAACACATAAAGATAAAGGGCATTTTAAAAAATCATCTCTATCCTTGATTAGATGTCATTGAAGCATTCAGTTCTTACATAGAAACAGGGGTGATTACAGGAAAAACAACATGTGGTAATCTGGAGACTGATGATATAACTGTCTTCATTGTACAGCATTTCAGCAGACAACTACACTCCCATATGAAAAAAAAATATTTTCTGTATTGCCTAAAAATTCTTTAAAAGTAGGCACAAGTTCACTACAGTATTCCAATGTCTTTTTAATGTATGACTTGATTTTCTTGGCAATGCTAATATCTCAGAACTATGTTAGCTACGATGTTTTTACCAACATGTCCACATGCAATGTTGTTGAAGTTCTCAGTTAACTCCCCTCTTCATTATAGGAGTGCTAACCTATCCTTTGGAATCTATATTCACATTATTAACACTATTACAGGTCTCCATTTTATTGTGATGAGGCTCTTTTTTCTTGTTTCTTTCACATTAATTCAGAACATGCAAATACATACAAATACAACACAATAGATAAACTGTTGCTGACATACACACACACACGTCGTCATAGCAATACATGAACTAATATCAAGGTGCAAACTCTGTTTGCTACAATTTGCCTCTCATTATGCAAACTGCAAATGGACCTTGTGCCTGTTTGCGAACTGCACCTGTTGCTAAATAAGGCCCTCTGATGAAATAATTTTGGAATGGTGCAATTTTCTCAGATGACATTGTGTAACTGTGAGGTAACTGATACCTTTATTTCTGACTTGATATTATATGCAGGTGTTTCAATAATAATTGATGTGATATGTGCACAGCTTATTCTCTTTTTTTTTGCTTTGCAAAATAAATGTTACATAATGAAATTATTGATGTAATTGATAGATTTGTAAAGAAAAAAAACACTTTCATGAAAAAGACAAAGCCAATATTAATCATGATTCAGCCATGTTAAATTGTGACAGGGAGGGTAAAATATTCATGAGAAAGTCAATACTATGCTGTAATTTCATATGACACTAATGAAATAACACAAATGACAATGTAGTTTTGCTTACTTGTCTTCCCTTTAATAGATGGATAAATTCTGTTAGAGAACACAATAACTCAGTGCATACTAGGCATGTTCATAAAACAATCTGGATTGGTGAGCTCTGTGTTCCGAGGGTAGAACGTACAATAATTAATCTCTTAGACTAACTGTGGTGCTTGTATTGTTCTAATAACCCTATGATGTTCAATGGGTAAGCATATCTGTTATTCTGTAAGAAATCAGAAATAAATGAATCCCTCCACTATCACTACAGCTGACTAAATAGTATACATTCCACAACTTCTTTGCTAAACTAAGGCACAAAGACAATTTTAAACTGAAGAAGTCTGTTGCCATTGGGAACCTCAGTATTGTCCTGCTGGAAAAACCAATCCTCAGAGTTGGGGAACATTGTCAGAGCAGAAGGAAGCAAGTTTTCTTCCAGGACAACCTTGTACTTGGCTTGATTCATGCGTCCTTCACAAAGACAAATCTGCCCGATTCCAGCCTTGCTGAAACACCCCCAGATGAGTCCAATTTTTAGCTTTGCCCAACACCTGGTCGTTTAATGGTTAGACGGAGACCTGGAGAGGCCTACAAGCCACAGTGTCTCGCACCCACTGTGAAATGTGGTGGAGGATCGGTGATGATCTGGGGGTGCTTCAGCAAGGCTGGAATCGGGCAGCTTTGGCATGAATCAAGCCAAGTACAAGGTTGTCCTGGAAGAAAACTTGCTTCCTTCTGCTCTGACAATGTTGCCCAACTCTGAGGATTGGTTTTTCCAGCAGGACAATGCTCCATGCCACACAGCCAGGTCAATCAAGGTGTGGATGGAGGACCACCAGATCAAGACCCTGTCATGGCCAGCCCAATCTCCATACCTGAACCCCATTGAAAACCTCTGGAATGTGATCAAGAGGAAGATGGATGGTCACAAGCCATCAAACAAAGCCAAGCTGCTTGAATTTTTGCGCCAGGAGTGGCATATAGTCACCCAACATCAATGTGAAAGACTGGTGGACAGCATGCCAAGACGCATGAAAGCTGTGATTGAAAATCAGGGTTATTCCACCAAATATTGATTTCTGAACTCTTCCTAAGTTAAAACATTAGTATTAAGTTGTTTAAAAATTAAAATGAACTTATTTTCTTTGCGTTATTCGAGGTCTGACAACACTGCATTTTTTTTGTTATTTTGACCAGTTGTCATTTTCCGCAAATAAATGTTCTAAATGGCAATATTTTTATTTGGAATTTGGGAGAAATGTTGTCAGTAGTTTATAGAATAAAACAAAAATGTTCATTTTACCCAAACACATACCTATAAATAGTAAAACCAGAGAAATTGATAAGTTTGCAGTGGTCTCTTAATTTTTTCCAGAGCTGTGTATATATATATATATATATATATATATATATATATATATATATATATATATATATATATATATATATATATATATAAGCCTGACGTTGTATAGAACAGGAGACCAGAGAGAAGAGGACAGAGCAGGACAACAATAATTCTTATAAAATTATTATAATTACTCCCTCAAACCAATGTGTTAATAAAAGATCTTACTAAAGTAACTTTTCATAGTGCTGAATAAATTCATTTCCATGCTTTTTTAAGTATTAAAATAAATTACTGTTTGTTTCACAAAGAATCGTGGACGCCAGCAGTTTCATTATGGTTAACAATTACAGATCAGTCTGCATCCTGTATATACCTACTTTGCTGCTTGAGAACTGATCATATCCTTTTTTCATAAGCGTTTAACTACAATGTAATATTAATATTGTATTAATTATTTTACCTTATCTTTGGTGTGAACTTAGATAGTTTCTTCTTGGAAAGGAGGGCTCAGCCCCTCCCCTTCAAGAACACATTCCAGGGAAGCTCAACAAGGTGAGGTAAAGTTTCCACTGTGTTTTATCATTTCAGTTTTTTCTTTGAAACAAGGCCCAGATTGTGTGCCACAGAGAACACCTGTAAGGTGCAAGCCACACAAAGATACGGCTTCAACAGACTCCTTAGCTTAGTCAACAGGCAATTATTATTACATGTGATAGGGGACTGTCAGCTTCAAACAGAAGGCATTCCTCTGGCAGATTAGCCCAAATTGTGCTTCATTATGTTGGCCTGCTTGGATGAACTGAACTCTAGTCCCTGCTCCACTGGAATTCAAGACAAGGCTATTAGAGTGTTGTCTATGGCATGTTTGGAGTTCCTGTGTTATCAAGCTACCTTTATGAAAGAGCTTCAAACAGTATCAAATAATGAGTGAGTTGGATAGTGGTAATCGTACAGCAATAATTCTTCTTTTTTTCTTTTACATTGTGTTGAACAGGTGCAGAAATTAAACTGAACAGTCTGAATAAATATTTTACATGTCATTTATTAATTATCAAAATGAAAGACAGCCACACTTCAGAGACCAGAGCAATCATGTTTTTTTTAAGCATTGGGATGTGTAAGATTCTTTTTTTTTATTGTCTACTGTATTTTGCTTTTCATTAATTTGTAGTGTAGTTTTCAGTCTCTTGCAGCCACCAAAGTTGACAGAGTAAAATTGTGTTAATAGTGAGCCGATTAGTCAGAGCTACAGATTGTCTTCTTTTTTATGTGTAATCCACATGTTATCAAAAACACACAGAGCCTATTTCAAATTTGCAAATTTCAACGTGTGGGAATTTTTGCTGCACTACTTCTACGATAAAATCAGAACCCAAAAACCTTTTCTTTTTATAAGCAAAATATATATATTTATTTAACATTACTTGCAACTACATAGTTCTCAACAAGTAACCTAATGAAATCCATCCCGTACCTTCTAAAAATAATGGAAATACAAAAAAAAAAAAAATTACACAACATAACCTTATTAGTTGTACAAGTGAGAATCCAGGACAAATTGTATGTATTCCAATGAGAGCTCTCCTGTAGTGCCTAATGATCACCAAGAAGTGACAACAGATGACAGCAAACATAATTGTATTGTAAATGTTTCTGCTCATTAACATTTACATTTTTATTCTAAAAATGTAAGTTTGTCAGCACACAAGGTATTACTACAAATATGTTAAAGTAGAAACACACACACAAATAACTTGAGCTTGAACTGCCTAATAAAATTGTTGAAAACTTTACAGATTGCAAAATTATTATTAAAATGTATCGTGTCACTTTTTTAGTTTTGTTATCACAAGACAAAAAGGTACTTCATGTATAATTATGTCTATGTTTTACCATTGTAATATACAGTAGAGTAAATCATGCAAACTAATTGGGATCGATACTAGTTTGCATAAAATGATTTGTATGGGTAATCAAATAGGTATTAACAATTACTTACCTTTAACATACACAAGTACCTACTGATGATGAAATATAGCTAGTAAACTATTCTATCACATTAAGCATACAAAATTACAAAGCTTTACACAATTAAATTAAAGCAATTCAGTACAACTTTAACACCTACAGTTAAAGTAATGAAATACTGTAATTACATACCACATACCAAACTGAAAATCAAAGAATACAATTCAGTACAATTTTGACACATTACACTTTAGGCAATCATTAAACTTTAAAAATTCAGTAAAATGTTTCTATACTTTGATACTTCCTGTTAAGGCATTGTAATAATATGCAAATGTAATGAATAAAACAAGTTATTAGCTGCTTAATACCTGACAGGATCTTCAGCCCTTACTGACGAAATAGAAAAGAAGAACGAGGCGATTCTTCTAATTTGCTTAACTGCACCAATTTAAAGCACACAATGCTCCATCTAAGGTTTTGGTGGTTTGAATAATTCTGTAACTTTCATTTGACTCGGCCTGCTGGTCCTTTTTTGGCAACTAAATCTCACAGTGGTTTCAGCAACAGAAGCTGTGTGTGTAATTCACCACATGTAATTCATCACGTGATTACAGCTGCGTCTGGTTGATTAGACAGTACGGTTGATCAAAGATCGGATAATTGACTACTGTACCTTTAAAAAAGACATTGCATAGTAAAACACTGAAGAGAAAGTTTTCACACAGTATCAGCAGAATGAACAGAATTTAGATATTTTATTTAACATCATGTAATCAACGAAACTGCAAAATATTGCTAAAGTCTACTGGAAGCCATAATAGTAGTACAGGATTTTATCTTATTTTGAAATGTGTCAGTTTTTTGTAAAATGTATGGAAAACTACAAAGAGGCATGTAATTCAGTATGTTAATGTAGCAGTATTCAGCAGGTTTCATTCAACTTTACGAAACAAAATGTATTAATTCTATAGGTTGATTCAAAACCTTTGGCCATAGCTATATAGTGAAAACAACTCTACTGATAACTTGCGCCACCTAGTGGAAATCATAAAATATGATCCACCGTCACAAATTAACTGAATGTTTTGGAAGTTTCCCCAGCAAAATCCTTTTCAGGTTGATTCAGTGAATTTATGACTGTACATGACAGCCCTCCAATGACATTAAGCATTCTGACTGAGCAGAGCCCCACACAGTCAATCCATAGAAACGTATCATTGTTTTTCAATTACAATCGCCCCCTTTTAGTGTACAATAGTTTTAGCAAGTACAGCCTGGCCTGAGGAGCACTGCTTTGGCAGGTGTTGGGGACAGAATGAATTTATATATATATATATATATATATATATATATATATATATATATATAATCTAATCTATCTATGTGTTGCAGCCCCTTTGAAATTATCTTGCTCCCTTCTACCAGTTTGGGAAACCTTGCCCTAAGATACGTCTAATTAAGCCCAGGTGTGACCAAATAAGATCGGTGGCAATACAATGGTAGTCTTACTAGCTATTCTGTTTATAGCTTAAGGTTTCTTACTGTATTAGTTAATTGAATGCATGAACTTTGGCAGCTGTAGGAATAAAAAGCAAGCAGGTGGAGATGTGTTGCAGTAACGGTTAGGAATCAACATTTGGAGGATATCGCAGTAAAAAAACATGCAAAGTACACAACAGCGTCCCACTGAAGTCTGTTATATAGCAATGGAAATTATTCTTTATCGTTATTATTCTTTCAATAATTAATTTCATTCCATTTAATAAAGTAACGAAAATTGCAAAAAGATCAAAACAAAAAAGTTAGATTCAAATGTAGCCTATATTGTGCATTAGCACGGCATCTTATGCAATTAAAGGGAGGTTACAATGTGCTTTCATTTCTAACTTTGGGTACATGCCACTTAACAGTTAGGTTGAAATACTGTGACAACACTAACAGGATATTAGCAAAAAAAATACTTCAGTGGTAGAATGCATTAATCACAGTCACATTCATTCAGTGGCACTTTTAATAAATAGAAATACCTAGACGGTATCTGGTGAAACAGAAATGTTTAGTGTAACTTCTTTAAGATGCACAAAGCTTCCGTTATTCAGGCAGGTTTTTCAGCTTTGTGGATGGGGCTGGTGTCCGTTTTGTTCATACAAGGCTATCTCTGTCTTCATTAGCTTGTACTGTTTTCAGATGTCTAGGGACACAATAAACATTAAAATTAATAAGCATTCTCCAAAAATGAAACTAACCTTTTATTGCTCCACGTGGGCCGAATTGACTTTCTTGTTGCCAGGAAACAAAGGCAACAAGTAAAGAATAATCCAGGCTTTGTAGAACAGAGATTAGGAGTGATGATTTAGTGAAAGTCCTCCCCATTCAGCCTCTCGGAAAACTCTGCTACGCATCAATCAAAGCAGGACGTTACTTGCCATCAAATCTCTGAGGAACTAATCATTAAATCACATGTATAAAAACGACAAAGATCCACATGACGCTTGAGGACTGTATGCCATTTTTATTTGGTCTTCAAATGTACAGAAGAAACAGCCAGCACCACTGACTGATTAGCTACTTTGGCTCAAGTTTCCTTTTGTATTGCTGTCAATGCATAGCTGCCTAGATGGTTCTAATGCTTTACTACCCATGTCTATGGCAGGCAATTACTGCACAGTTAAAGAGCACTCCTAAACTCGGATAAAAGCACCGGACACACTGTATAAGAAATGAATGCAAGCATCATAAAAAGGTAAGGGGTAAAAACCATGAAATAAAATAAAAACATGAAAAAGTAAAAGTAACTTCAATAGGAGGCTGGGTTTACTTTTTCATTTTTTTTTTTTCTTCTTAATTTAGTAAGTCAAAAAAGTACAAGTGAACTGGCGCAAGTGCTGCTAAGAACTGCAAAAAAAAAAAAAAAGTCACAATGCTCACATCAAAAAGAAAACACCTGACCAGTGCTGACAGTTTTTGTTCAAACAGGCCCAAGTGTGAATACACAATGAGGCCCAAGGTTCCTAGTAATTGTTACTCATGCATAAATAATGGACACCAGTAGCCAGGCCTGTCAACTGCACTTATTTTCAATATAAAAAGTTTCTAAAGCAGACTGAACACTTTACAACAGATATACAAATCCCCCACAACTGTTTTTAAATGGGCCATTGCAGCTCAAGTGGAGCAAATCACATAACTGATGAACCAAATTGTAAGAACGTGTCTAATTTAAAAATACATTTAAAAAAAAAAAAAATTACCTAATTGTTCTCCATGTGAGACATGACCTAGACAAGAACAATGGTATTGTTTTAATGCAAAAAATAATCAAATGCCATAAGTCTACCTGAGCTGGAGCCTGAAGGGTCAGATACATTATTATCATTATTATTATTATTATTATTATTATACTATATGTATATTCCACTTGCGTTATTTACAGTGGCAAGTACCGTATCCATATAAATTATAACAGTATGAGGTATTGGATCTTGCTTTGCTGTTTTCTATCTGGTTCCTGCTATCTGCTTTCTGGTAAATTAAATGCCAAACCGCTCTAGTTTTCAGTGTTCAATTGTCACTTTGTGCCTTGTTCCCAAAAAGAAGCCTGGTCATTCCAAACTGTCATCTTGCACTTTGCTTAGTTCATTCGTTCATTCACATACTTTAACATCACTGTGATAAAAGAAAGATCTGAAAACACATTTGAATTATTAAAATATCAAACAACTCTGAAAAACATTGCTAAAACTATTTTGTGTATTACAATAATAATAATAATAATAATAATAATAATAATAATAATAATAATAATAATAATAATAAGGACTTTGACCCGGGCCGAGCAAGGCACGATGGCCGTTCGGAAGCGGACGAGGTAACAAACAGAGACGCCTGGTGAAGGTTTAACTTCCGCAAAGGAACATATCTCTTTATAGCCATATTTTTGTTGCTTGAGACACACCATGAACCAGATTACAGCAGGGATGAAGAAACATTTGCTGTAATCAACATTTGGGCCGACAATTCAATCCAGAGAAGCTGAAAAGATGAAAGGGTGGTCTTGTGAATGTTGCTGCTTCCAGGGCATTGCTTATGCACTTTGTTTACTTGCTTCTGTCACCCAGGGCGACCCTGCTACTTCAAAAAGCAGTGTGAAATCACAAAGCCGAACCACATGACACCGAGTCACAACCCAGCTAGGGTCTGACCCGGGCAGAGCGTGTTACTGGGTAACCTTACTTAAAGTAAGCAATATTTATTTATTCTCACCTTTAATCCCTCTGAAGCTTTACGGAGCTCCTTTATTACAGAAGAAAGGGCCTCTGGATTGATTCCTTGCTCACAAAGGCGAACACAAATGGAAAGTGACTCCATGTCCAAGCCAGTGTTCAAAAGCCTTGAGATCTCCAGAAGAACTGAAATAAAAGGTAAAGGGTGTAGGAATGCAGAAATGTAAAAGGTATGTCAAATGTATACAATATAACACAAATCATTCTGCAGCATCGTTCGATTTTATGCTCCGCTTACACTTACAAGTTAAAACCATGGAAATCAACTTATGAATAAAGTTGAAATAATGTAATTGCAAAAACATACGTGTTTCATAGCCTTTGAGGTTTTCTTCAATATATAATATGATATTACAGAAAAGTACAATACAAATTCAATGTTGCTTTTGCAATCTAGGTTTTAGGAATTGTTCCAAATTTTATTGTATTGGTTTTCAAATAGCACAAGCACCAGAAATCACTACAAACTGCCCTAATATTTCAGCTGGCAGGGACATTTCATACATATTTAAAAAAAAAAAGATTTTTTTTAGGAATTTTTTCGGGAATTGTTTCACCCCAAATAAAGTACTCTTAAGAAGTTATCAATCACCATATTCAATTTAAACACTCAAAAACACCAACTACTGTTAGAACCTAACCATACTAATGTATCTTATTATTATTATTATTATTATTATTATTATTATTATTATTATTATTATTATATCATCATCATCGAGAGTAGCTAATTTTATCGGATTAAAACTCGGATTTGAGCCTGGCTCTCAAAAGGATAAAAGTTTTCAATATGTATACAATTATACGCATAGAGATATATAATGAACTTAGAATGTCTATGTATGTATATATGTATATATATATATTATATATATAATATATATATTATAGATATATCTAAATATAAAATGAGCAGTAGTTCAATTTGGACGGGACAGTCCCACTGTCCCTAGAATCTTTATTTTACCTAAACTTGATTTACACAAATAAAACAAATATAACCAAAACTTCTGCAACTGCCAAAGAACATTTCCACAGAGTAATGCGGTAACAACAAATTAATGACTAATTGGCTAAGTTCAGTGACAGCGGGAAGAGGCGCGAAGTATATAGCAGCCGACAAACAGACAGCACAAAAAATAACCTTTTTTAAATATAAATACAGGAGTGTCAAATGTAATATCTGTAAAGAACACAATAAAATTGAATGAATCTTACCATCCATAGTCTCTCGCACAGCGTTTAGATTTGCTGCACTAGCCATTGTAATATTTCTACATTTGACTTGTGTAACCCCTGAGACCCGGAAGAAATACCTCTATTTGGCAAGCTGATTGGATGTAACATTGGTTGGAAACCTTTAAACTTCACAGCGGTTTCACTGTTAACTACATGTCCTACCTTTATTTAATTATGATACATAACCTGTATTACTGTGTACTGTTTTTAAAACAATAATTCAACTTTATCGTGTTATTTATTTAAAAATAAAGATCCGTTATTGTAAAAGGCTGCTTGTTTCCAGGGGGGCTGAGATTTCTATTCGAAATTAGGGAGCCGTTTGAATTTGGTTGGTCGAGGTGCACTTCCCGATGGTTTCTATTGGCCGTGGAGAGGTATCGCAGATTGCTATTGGTTAAGGACAGAGAAGCGAAAGAAAATTAAAACGAACGTTCACGCAGAGGGAAGAATAGTGGAGGAGTTGTGTTATTTTTTTTTATTTAAAACTCTATTGGTTCTTGTTGCAACTATCAACATGTAGAATGTTGATAGTTGCAATCGTAGTTTTATGTAAAGCTTGTATAGTTTTGAACTAGCAATAAATAATATAATGTTGTTGGTTTCAAACACAAATAACTACAAACACTCGTATCTGGAACTGTTTTAGATATTTAAAGACTGCGTTGTATTTGTAGCATAGTTTGCAGATACCAGGCAACAGTTATACAAATAAAGTGTGTATGCTTATTTTTTTGTCATCATGTTATTCATGTTGGACAGCAATTTAATTTCAAATGCGTTCTTGCCAGGCTTTTTAATAGCCCATTCGTAATAAGAGCAGTCTGTAAGTTGATTCGTAAAATTAACAAGAAGCACTTACCCCGCTACCACTATAAGCTGTTACTTGCCGCTGGGTGACTGAAAATACATAATCTCCAGTATTGTACTACAATGTGTGTAGCTAACCAGTGATTGTACATGTTGTGTTTTGCTTCCCACGTCCAAAGCTGTCCGATTCCTTGCGAAGGACGAGTAAAATGGGAGATACACTGGAAGTTGGATTAATGATAACGCCTGAAACTCCTGGGCGTCACAGAGTTCGCAACCCCTTTGAGAGTCCAAGTGATTATCACAGCTTCCATGAATCAATAGTTGCCAGCCCTTCAGTTTTCAAATCCTCCAGAACTTCATCTGCAGTAAGTATTATTATTATTATTATTATTATTATTATTATTATTATTATTATTATTATTATTATGTAAGTTATTTGGCCGTGCCATGTATTTTGAGGGTATGAATTTATATAAAGTTACTGTTTTGTTTTTTTCTGTGCTTGTATCAGTTAAATTAAAAGTCACTCATGCAAGTGACCTGGTAAGCATTTGCAGAGGTGGGACGGATACATTTTTATTGATTTCAGACTCCTGGAACATTTAAATGGTCAATTGATCAGATTGCTAGTTTAAACCCTGTTGACATTGACCCTGAAGACATTCATCAGCAATCTATATATATGAGCCAAGTAAGGTAAGCTTGGAACCTTTATCCAAGAATTTAACACACCCTTAATATGTCCGGCTACAATTTATTTTTAAAATGAGACTAAGGTTATTTTTACCAGCTTGTGGTAACTGTTGGTATTTGGTTCACTTGGCGCTGATGCATCAATTTAGTTGTATTAAACTTCTGAAAGTTTTCCCAGAATTTTTCTATGCTGTAATTAGATCCATTTGACAGCAAAAACACCTTTTGTTGGTTTCATGATGTTGTTTCGGACCGATACAGAAATTGAGGACAGAAGACAAAAAGCAATTGAACAGGTATGACATCTTCCTTTTCAGTCTTGTTATTTCACTTTGAAATATTAAACTGTAGGTCATCCTGCTGAGTCCATAATGTGTACTAGTATTTATGGAATGTTTATTGATGCACCACTATATATTTATCGTTATCATTAAATGAGCCTATTGTAGAATTACCAACAAGGTTACATAATCGAAATGTCCTGGGTTCTAGATATTAATTACGAGTGGTTAAAGTAGAATTAACAGCAGGCATGTTATTGTCAGTAAGCTGCAATATGTTATCTGACAGATGTTTTCTGACTGTGAAATTGTAAAACAAAGCCTATTAATCTGAAGAAACAATTCTGTGTGCTCTAAATTGTCAATAGATTACCGATTAGTGTAAGCAGCACCCAAATAAGTGAATATGACTGTCATGTTTTGTGTGTATGTAGTTCTTCACGAATAATGATTGTTCCTTCTCCTTGGACTCAACCAGAAGAAAAAATAGCTGCACAGTTCCATTCAACAAGATGTAAGTTAACATAGAACTTGCTAGAAGACTGGATAAGTGTTATTGAGTGTAACTATCTGGGAGTGTATGTACTGTATTCTGTCCTTGCACCTGCAGTACATGCTGTGGATGTTGGTTATAGTGATTTACTGTATTTCTTAACTTTACTAATAAAATAAATGGGAGGTCCAACACCTTTTTATCATCAATGTCTCATTTAATAAGCAGTACCATCTGGAGGATTTGATTGTTAATAATGTATCAAAGGCCAGTGCTGTCTTTGAAGAATCAACAATCTTTTGTCATAAGATAATAATTTTATCATAAGATAATAATTATTATTATTTGGTATTGTTTGTTACTGCATTTGTTAAATTTTGTTTTAGGTCCCATTTCTCCTGTGGAACATGCAGTTAATATTCCACCAGGAAAAACAAATGGTTGGTAAAGATAATATTTTCAAAACTGCCGTGTAGCTTTTATTATACTGTGTAACACAATTTTTGTTCCTGGGTATAAGTGTTATTTCCTAATTGCTTATGCCTCAAAAGTATAGAAAATGGCTATTATTCCCCACAAACTTTGCTTTTGTGACCAGGACAGCGATATTTCAAAATATCACTATTTCCAATGGGAAAACGGGCAAATGTGTGTCTTTTCGTTCACATAGTCAGAAAAAAACAACATATGAATCCAAATTAACATGTATTTATACTAAAGTAATACAAAAATGACTACTAAAGATTTAGAAGTGAGTAGTTTTTCGAGATTTACGATTATTAGTTTTTACTGTAAAGTGCAATTCCACCATATATAGTGTGTGTGTTCAACAGGGGAATTAAAACTGTGACAAACTTTGGTACACTTTGGTAAACCTTCTGACCAAAGACCTTTGTGGGGGAAAAGTAGAAACCTTTTGAAAAAGATAATGTAATTGTTATTTTTTTACTAAAACCTGAGTTCTGCATTATGGAATCATTTTATTTAAAACCACATTGTATTTCTTATAGGAGATTTTTAATACTGTGTTAGTAATTTTATATGGCACACATAAATAGGGTCAGCTCACTAAAACATTAGAGAAGTTTTTTTTTTTTTTTTTTTTTTTTTTAGCTGTTTTCAGAAGGTAATATTAGGTCATTCAAGACCAGGTGTTAATAGAGAAAACCGTGTTATTTTAAGGGCTTTTCTATAACTATTTATACCTCAACATTCAAGTATTGTACCAGATATCAAAGTGGTCTTGATACTGACAGCATGATTGATTTTAAAAGCAGCATGATGACAATTCTGATTTAAGGACTTAATTGTTGATACGCTAATTTATGAAACATAAGTAATAATGTGTGCGTCTGTGTTTGATTAGTTCTTTATAATTGATTATTGCTGTTAGCAACCTTTATGCTGTTATTTATTTGTTTCATAACTCATTTTGAGATGAATTATATTTTATAGCATTAATGTGATTGGAATTTGGGGCGGGGCCTATATTTATCACAATAAAGTTATTTATTTTTTTTATTATCTTGCCGAGTTAACTCCTATTAATTTAGCACCCTGGGAGGAAGAATTGCACAAAGGGTGTACCAAGCAACACAGTGCCTCTGTCTTTGATCACCTCCATAAGTAACAATATCGTTGTTATTCCTGTTAATGAAAAGAAAATATATGTACATTGACAGTATACTTACAGCAGTGTTAGAGAAAAGGAGGGCTTGCTAGTGAGTCATAACAAACAGCATTGGAGCTGAACTTCTGCATCCTGGTACAGTTGCTGTACATAACATGTCTGATTGCAGCTACACTATTGGAGTGACTTTGAACACCTGAAGTATTATATTTTGGGTTATGGTGTGTTAAGTATAAAATGCAAGCAAAGAACCAAAATATATTTAACTGAAAGTGAAACAGTTGTAACAAGTATGTCCCTCATACACGACCACCACCATCCCCCTGCTGCCCAGTCAGTATGATAACTGTGCATTTTGTGATGAAAGCATGTGTAGTTCAGACACGCTGAGAAGTACATGTAGTACCAATGTCCGTTTTGAAATGAAAATGCTTGTTTGCTGTAACGTGTGTCTTTAAAAAAAGAATTGCACATTTTAGACCTATGTAGCTAATGGAAGTGTCAATAAGATTTATGGAATTAATTTTGTTGGCAACAATTACTTTGTTTATACATTCCAATTAAGGTAAAGTCATAATATGGTTTACAGGGTCTAAATTCTGAAGACTTTATGTGATCATTTCCATTTTTAAAGAAAAAGGTAAACATTGGACAGTTTTATCAATCTACTTCATATGAAAAAAGGTGAACAAAAAGAAGCAACTCCAGTTCAACCTGAGAGAAATGCAGTTTTTCATTTGTATGAAAAACTGTACGCAACATATGTCTGCCAGCTACAGCAGCTATTCTCTGGAATTTCTGATATTTGCCCGTTATTTGACTACAAGCTAAAATTTCTGCCAAGTTTCATGCTTTAATCAAAATGCAACATTTTTTGTTTAGTCGCTGCACTATGTGGGCCAAACAATCTCTTCTCGTTCCCAGCATTTAACTGCATATTAAAATCTGCAAAATTCATCAGTGAATAAGATAGCTGGAACACTGATGAAGGCAGGGGGAAAATAGCCACATCACTCCATGAATGGGCAGAGCTTTTTTATGTAAAAAGTGAAGTACAACGTATCTGAAGGAATGTATGTTGAATTGCTTTCTTTAGATCACTCAATCGCATCTAATTCAGAGCTCAACATATCTGACCAAGTGGAAAACTTTGCTAGACAATTACATACGTATATGAAAAATAACAATAAAAAAGATGAATGATAAAATGCAGAACCGGTTTTAACATGCTTGTGTACACTGCGTATTGTGTCCACTATTACACAGAAGCAACCTTTACTTGCATAAATTAAAAACAGCTAGAATATCAATTTAAACGCTTGTAGTTGAAAGAACTGGAGTACAGATATAAAACAAAAACTAACCAGTTGATAAAAGCATAATAACCTGCTTTGTACAAGTAAAAACTAACAACAGTGTAACAATGTGATGAAAAAAGACTGTACATTTAATATTCATATAAAAGTTTGTACATTATATGTTCAAGAAAAACAGATAAAAGGCAGCTTTAATTAAAAACAATCCTGCTTTAAGTTACTTTAGCTCCATATTTATCTTTCCAATTTGGGTTTCTTAGCATCTGGTTCGCTGTTGCAATTTGACTGAGGAGATACACTGACTCCAGGAATCTGGGAGAAAAAAAACAGGAGAAATGATTTGGCCTAATTCGTAGAAAGCTTGTCTCGTAGCAAGCTGCAATGGTGAAATCCCACAAAATCCTTGGAAACAATTCAAAATCATAAGGATTGCATGTTAAGTGATCAGACTAGAACCATAAAATGTATGCAGAAATCAATATTTTTACTTTTTAAACTACTAAATCACACCATTGCAATTACAAATAGTTACAAATGAGCTTGGGATATTAACACCTCATGCATTGTTTAATCTTACCACAGGCTCCACAAGGGACATTCTGATCTTCTGATGCTGAACATTCGAAGCATCTAAGCTTATGGTCACTTTCTCCTTGTCAAACACACGAAAAACAGTGTCTTCTACAGTCAATGTAGGTATCTAAAGGGGGAAAGGCTTTTAGTACAAATGCAGCAATGATAAAGAACAACATATTTCTAATAAATACATTACATAAATCTGACAGACTATGAAATTACTTATTTTTATGTTTTCCTGTTTCTTTTGAAAAACACTTGTCTCTTGGGTCATTAAAATGTATTTATGCATTTTAGCATTAACAGCAAATACAGTATAAACACACTGCAGGAATATCTACAACACAGCACGAAGAAATAGTAAGTAATAGATTTTATTGTAACCCTATTCAGTAACACTAAGACTGCCTTCCTTTACAATACAATACATTTTACTCCAATAAAAGACCACATTTCATGAAAGAAAACACTTTACGTACCTCCTCGAAACTCAGCCTTGGGTTGGGTTTGTCTCTGTTTTCAAAGAAGACTGCCTTCCAACCCAGATTTTGGAATGAGAACTACTATGGCATTTTTCTTCACAAATAGAATGAAGCCTTCTTTGTTTACAATTCCTTTGCTTTTGAAGAACAGCTACAAGAAATAAGAGCAGAAGTTAGTTGCTATGTGACTGACCTGTTTACTTTATTGAAGGGTTGCTCTTAATAAAGTGACCACTCTGTCATGGTGAAAACAGTTTGCTTACTGCCCGCTAACAAATTACCACATTTATTTTATTGTAAATTTGACACACATTCAAATCCAACTGCTCTTCAAATAGTTTTAGACCTTTAACCGAGTTCCACGCTGTTTTGGTCATGTTTACTCAAGTTATTTTCACTGGTGGTAAAGGATGACAATATATAACATTAAGAGTGACAATTAAAATATTTGAAATGATGGGCTTTAGTTTCTTTACAGCTGATAAACATTTGTTTTGGCTAGTCAGGCTGTGAAATGTTTACTTCTAATTCAGTCAACAAATTAGCAGATAAGACTTCTACATGATATTTTCCCAATACTCTATTGGTCATGCCTTGCACAACTTTTATACAGAAAATAACAATATACTGTTTTTGTTACCTTTAAAAAAAAAAAATCTGTGGATATCCTGCAATCGTTCTAACACATTCTGACATGTATATTGTTCTAAGAGTAATGTGCACAGCACAAATTGGCACCAAAAATGAAGGGCCTAAATAAGATGGTTATAAGTAAAACTTCCAGCATATTCAACCTTGATTTATAGTACCTGAGTGTGAAAGGTGACTGATGATCTCTGGGCATACTGAGACATCTTATGGTCATAATTGAGGTTGTTGCACAGAGCTGCTTGCTTGTGTTTGTCCATTAGGTCTGGATAGGTAATGTCTGCTCCAATAGACACTGCCAGTAATCGATGTACTATTATATCAGAGTACCTGTATGAAAACAGGCAGATATATAGATATATATAGATATATATATATATATATATATATATATATATATACACACACACACACACACACACATTCTGCAAATTCTTATTTTTATTATACTTTGTTTAGCTTCAAACTCTATAAATGTCATACAGTTATTTTTGCACTTGGCTCTGTAAAAAGTTCCAATAAGAAAAATAACCTGAAATATCAATAATACTGATATCTGTCATTTTAAAGGATTTTCCTTAAGACTTACCAGTCAGTATGTTTGGTCTTGAATTAAACTAAAATATAAACATGCAAAAATCTGTTGATGTAATATTATCAATGCATTTTAGAATAAATAATGCTGGATGTCAGTACTGTACCTACAAACTGTTTACAGCTCTAAAAGTTGCAAGAACTTCTAAGATATGATGACTCAGCATAAATGCATATATAAAAGTTCTCATGCTCCCATAAAGGACCGTAAGGATACAAACCTTCTAATTGGGGAAGTGAAGTGTGTAGATGGGAGAAGCCAGACCATAGTGGTGGAAGTCAGTGTCCATTCCTGAACATAAGTAGACATCCTGCATCATGCAGCGAGTTGCCAGGATTCTCAGCAGTGTGTTAAAGTAGGGGAAGCCCACCACCTGGGCTGCATCAAGACAGTCTGCAAGTGCCTTTGCAGAATCAGTCCAGATATCCAGGTCCTAATCAATTAGGTGCACAACAACCAAAGAGTTTAATATGGTTACAGCAGGCTACAGGAAAACAGCAATAGTCTAAAACTAAAATGACTGTCCTTATCTTTTATTATATACCATGCTAATATTAGGCCAGATTTGCAATAAGAGACAGCTGCATAAAATGGTTTCAAGGTATAAGAATAAGCCGTGCAAATACTTTGCCACACATTGGGTGAGTGGGCGCCAACATTCTGCAGCCCTGCCTTTGTCTCGTCACTTTTCGTGAGCAGCCAGACTCTTGCAGTCAGCTGTCTCACGTCGCTCACAGACTTCACTTATACATTATGCAACATTTCTTAATCAATAACTGTTAAAACGACGTGCCTTAGATTTAGCTGCCTTAACAAGCATGTCACAGTTTGATGGAGGCGGGGCTGGATGTTTTCTGAGAAGGGCACACTCAGCAAACTCGTCATAGATCTTTGCAACAGATATTTGCCAGCAACATGAACTCTTCCACCATAGAGTTGGTTTCTCTAAATATGAACCAGACATAAAACAGGCATGCTAACATGCTCACAGAACAATTTCAGTAAATATAATTATAATATACACCAACGCCTTATCAGTATACATGTTACAATAATGCATTATTTTATTTGTCATATCTCTCTCTAATTACATTTTGTGTAATTCAATTTATATTACTGTGTGATATATTCTAACACACATATAATTATGTTCATAATGTATAGTAATCATATAAGAGGGCATAACTGAATCAGTAACTTAAACTTAAACTGTAGATGTGTCCTTTTTTAAATGACTGATTCAATTAGCATACCATTAAATTTATAACTATTTTTGGATAAAACTGTCCGCAACAACAACTGCCACTGACTGTCTGTGCAGGTATAAAATGGATAACAAGCAACCTACTTCAGTTCTTTGGTCTGTAGATCAATGGGATTATGAGTTTCACTGTCTATATGAAACTGGAATTCAGGGGAGGAGAGGGTTAGTGCACTGCAATGGAAGGTGGAGCTCAGTGTCAACATTACTCATGGAAAACTCACCTATACATGCAATACAAAAAATGTGCATTAGGACTCGGATCCAGTTAAGAAGTAGTGCTCTAAAAGCAATCTGGCATATCATTGAAACGATTGTTTTTGTCTGCCCCATTATCAATCATTAACTATCTTAAAACATTAAAAGAAAATCACTTAAAAAAATCTAGGTGATGCTGCAATTATAAGATGCATCAAATTAGAGCCCAGTTTGAAGTGTCTCAATGCCAGTTTGCATTAAAATATTGATTGTGTGCTTATAACAGTGCTAGGATACAAACTTTCAGTCTCTGGATTTGCATTCGACAAGTGACATCAGTTAAAATATTTTATTTCCATTTCCCTGATTTTGAAATTAAAGCTACACAATTCATTTTATTTTCAAAATATGGAAGAATCTGACAAGAAGACGGGTCATTTTTGGGGTAAATGAAAGGGAGGATGGAGAAGCGATGTTTGGCAGTTTGTTGCAATTCCTGTAGACGGTAAATGCTTTTGGCATACAATGTTAACAGTTATGTTTATTAACAGCATATTTCAGATCGAAATTACTTACTGGTAAGTAAAAAAAATAATAATAATTGAAGTCTTAAAGGGGCATATAGTTAGAACCTCCGTCTATTCTTTTCAGATGTTAATTGGATTTTTGTTTTAATAAAGTGTTTTTAAGTATTGTGTCTTCTGATAAAAATCCTAATGTTTGTTCTTTGAAAAACGCATCGATTATTTCAATTGTATGTGATAATCAATTAACAAATCAGGTTACCGATTGACTAAAAAAAATCCATAGTATATTTGAATAAAAAGGTTACATCTCATTCTTGTCCCAAAGAGATCAATGCACTTGGCGACAAAACTCCTGAATAAAATGATATTTTCTTACCCCATCTCAATCCTTTTCTTCTTTAGTATTTTTGCCAGTCTGGTCAATCCTCGTAAACTCCTTGTTATTTCATCATTCATGCTGGTGTCACCTATTCTCATTTGGGCTTCAGCATAAGTTAGAGATGCCTAAATTAAGAATAGGTACATTTGATTCAAAACACTCCATCAAATACCCAGGACATCACAAAACAGATTTGTATGTAACTACCGGTACAAGTGAAAACGGTAATGACACCAAAGAGACAGATGCATCAGACCCCTTTGTCCCACAAGGGACCTCACAAAAGGTCAACTTGTAAATGAATAAATCAAGATGCGACATTAGTCATTAAATTAATTTCCTTAATTAATGATTTCCTTTATGATACTCGGGACCCAATCACCATAAATACTACAATTAAAACGTCCCCACATAATTTATGTAGAAAGCTAAATACTCAGTTTGTAATTTAAATATAGTCCATCTACTTTCTGTGGTAACAGAGAAAAGGGGACATCTTCTTAAACAGTCTGCCAATGTATCCCCTTTTCAGCTTTTTAAAAACAAATCGTTGAACACGTACCTTTGAATTAATGACACTTTTTGTAAACTTGGTGTTGATAATTTCAGCGTCGTGGTTAATTTCCCATATACAAGAAAAAGCCAACCTAGAATCAAATATATTGATCATTAAACGTCCAGGTAGCAACACGCAAAAGATACAATCGGAACACAGAAACATTTTAGAATCAGCTTACCTCTCCACATTAGACCTTAGTGAACATAAATTGGAGCTCAGCAGTTCAGGAACCATATCGATCCTCTATATTAAAAATACATTTAAAAAATAATTCTATGCATCATAACCTGCAGAAATTAGAAACATTTATTTTACTTTAGCATAAGTAAAACAAAAATTAAATTACAGCATTTAGCCCATTACAAAAACAATCTGTATTTAGTTTGTCGTCGTCCCCCCCCCCCCCCCCCCCCCCCAATCTTACCTTTTCACATAGATACACCGTTGTCCCTCTGCTTGCAGCCTCTTGGTCCAAGGCATTCCCAGAGCGAATGAAATGGCTGACATCAGCTATATGTACTCCTACCTAGTGATTAGAAAATACCACATTCATTCACGAAGACGTTATCAGTTAGGTCAGATAAACTAGATTTGGATTGACAAGACCCCAGAATAGTGTATTAGGCAGCGGTGCTTTACAGGGAAATGGGTAGTGTAGGAAAGTGTGAGATTGAAAAAAAAAAAGATATATATATATATATATATATCTTATAAATAAAAAACAGGAACCATGTCCTTTGGCATACTATACTAGCAAATATACAAAGTTTAGGAAATGAGTGTTAAGAACACATACAGAAAGGGTAGAAGCAATATATTTAATTTTAAACATACCTCTAGATTTCCATTCTCTAAATCTCTGCAGTGCAGTGCATCGTCGATATCTGTGCAACCAGGAGGATCCACACTGCAGACGTCGATATGCCTCAGGTCTTTTAAAGTCCTGGAAATGAAATATATAAATATGTTGGGAAGACATCTCGCTATGTTTTACAACAAACTTTTCTTCTGTTATAAGTAACTTATTTGATACATGCTCATATCTGTTTTTATATTGGTGTACTTTATGTTTGATTTGTAATGATAGATTTTTAGTTTATACATATATATATATATATATATATATATATATATATACACACACACACACACACACACACACACACACACACACACAACATACTATTACTTTGAGAACTACACTGATGCATATTTTAATATGGAATTCCTCATGCTAGCAATCATAAAGTAATGATCAGCTGAGACACCTCTTCTGTTATTCTCCATGGCATCTTGGGCAGGAAACTGAGGACCGCTTGAGAAAAGGGCTGGTGAGGGACATCGTGCTCAAGGAGCAGGACTTCAGTCTCAGTTTCTTTGCTTTTCATCAGTGTGTATAACAGTTTTTGCAATGGTCTGACATTTTATTTTTTTTATTTAAAAATAACTTAATTGTTTAGTTTACTTCTTATTTTGTTCCCCATTCTCCAATGCCTAGACAGCCTTTATAGTATAAACTAGATCCCTATATTATACAACAAAGTTAATAACTTACATTGGGGTATCTACAATTTTTTGGCCAACCATCAATTGTTACGATAATCCTCTGTCCTTCTAAGGTAGATGCTTGTCAGGTTTCTATTCGGATTCTAGGAATCCTGTGATCCATAGGAGTAAACAAGTGCTTTCTTGCCTGTAAGAAATAAAGTAATTTCAGTTATGAATTCACATTGATTGCAAGGGTCGAGTTCAGTACCATTTATCTGGCTATTTTTTGTTTTAAAAATGGTCATAATAATAATAATAATACTAATAATAATAACAGAATTGGTCATTTATTAAAATGAATGCTCATGTTTTTACTATAAATGTTTAAACCAATTTCTCCCTGCATAAAAGAGAAATACCTGTATCAGTGCTATAGACCAATGGCAAGCTCTATTACAAAGATTGCAAGATTCCAATGGCTCATTTTTAAACAAACAGCATGGAAACAGAAAACAGATAATAGGCACTAGTGAAAATCTATGAAAAAACTCCCTCCATCCTACCTCTTTAATTTGTGACTTTGAAAGCATTCCACAGTAAGGTCTCCAGTTCCGCTTGATAATGCCCACTACTTTTCCAGTAGGCTTCAGCATACTCTCATGCACTACACTCTTAAGCTGTAGATAGAAAGCATGCATTACTCCACCTACTTTGTTGCTTTGAATGTGAAATAAAGAAAGATTGGAACTGACAATGATTCCTACATTTAACTACTCATTAAATTAAAATTAACTAATTTCAACTAAATTAAAAATAACTAATTTGATAAAAAAAATAAAATAAATTGAGTTACAACACTGATTTTCCCCATACACTATTGCTATTCACGTACAGTTCAAAAAACCAGGAACAGACAGCATTCAATACCCATCTCTTTGTGGCTGTTATTCTGTTTGTAATGTCGTTATATGAGAAACTGATTATCAGCTATCTCAAACAGTAGTTACAGACCAGGGGGCATACTACAGAAACATCCTAACTGGACAATCCTATCTTATCTTAGAGACAAGACGTCGTAAATGCAATTTAGGAGAATTCATATTACAGAACAAGGATTCCTATCTCATTTTCCTATCTTAAGACAAGACAGGAAATAGTGTATTACAGAACGTTGCTAACTCATTCTTTTCTAAGTTTTTTTCCTAACATTTAGGACAAGGTGGCAATTGTCCCATTTTAGATTTGAAAAAGAAAATCCATAGCTTGCAATGGCAATTCTTAATTTATTGTGAGTAAAATGAGACAAAGAATATATGTAACAAGTATGTAATAGTATGTAATAGTAGAGCTTAGATCTAAGCTCTGTAATTACGGGACATTTATTTTTACACATAGGCTAGCCTAATTAAAAAATACTGCCTGCCAAAACACCATCAGACACTTTGAAACACAACATAGGTTTACAAACACATGCTAACAAGCTTTAGGCTACAGTACAGTTGTTAAACAAGAAGCAAGCAATATCTGGTTAAAATGTATCCATTTATTTGTGCAGCTATGTATTGATTTATTTTTGCTTATTTTTATTATACACCGCAGGCCTACCTTCGGTCACATATCCTTATATCTCGGCTTTTCAGAGAGGTTAGTCTAAGTAGCTACCGTAAGATGAATCTTCTGAGTTTGTGCCTCAGCAGCGTTACCTTTTTTTTTTTTACTTTATGATAGTTTATAACTCTTTTCAAGATGTTTATTATTTTGGTGATACTGTGATTCTCATCAGGGAATGCATAGCTCCCCCTCCCCGCCCAGATTTATTACCTGCTGAAAAAAAAATGGTACAAAATGCAAACTCATGGAAGAATCTTGTAAACCTGGACCCTTTTAGTATTAAGAAGCCTGCTCAGTTGTAATGTTGTGGAAATAGTAATGTTTCTGATTTGTGACGGTTTACAAATGATCTCATCGGTACTCTGTATAGCAGAAGCCCTGAGTAGATTAAATTAGACTTTTGAAAGCAACAGCTAAGAATATTAATTTCCAAAGACAAAAATTAAAGTTTAAAAAGTAGAAATAGAATTATTCTTATTTTATTATTTATGTTTGTTGTGGTTTCTGAAGAGAAGAGGAACCAATCAATTATTTTTTCTCTTTGGTGATGATATAGCGTAAGCTGAGTTTGTTGTCCCGGGATACAGACTTGATCAGTTGAAAACAGGTATGATTTAATGTGAGATAGGATTTCCTAACTAAAGTTAAGATAGGATAGAGCACTTACGAAATTACAGCTACCTGTGACACGTTAGGAAAAATCCTATCCTAGCAGTGAAAGATAAGATAAGAAAGCAAGATAGGAAACTCTTCTGTAATATACCCCCTGGTTTAAACTTAAAAGAAAAAAAAAACTCTATACATGCAGTACAATTGAAATCAGCACATTTTCTTTCCTATCCTCTTTTGGGTTATATTCTCTATACCTGACTTTGTTTATCAAGTAACACTACAGTATATACTCCCAATAAAAAAAATAAAAAAAACTGCCACTGAAATATTGAACCTTATTCGGAAATACTAAGAAAGAGAACAGAAAATATTGGCTCTCACTGAGTTTTCCTCTTCTTCCTCATCATCATCTTCTGCAGTCCCTTCATCTTGAAGTACCACAGAGGACGGTGCCATCCACTGGTCTTTGGGCAGTAACTGCACTGCAACCACATCCTCGTGGACAGCTCTGTTTAAATTCTTCAGGCCCTGGATGAGAACCTAAGAAGAACACAGCAGATCAAAATGAATTCCTGAACTACGGGTGTTGAGTATTGCTGCTGCAAGATGTTTCTTTTTTCCATAGTTTATTGTGTATGCTGCGCAAGGATGATTGTTGCACCTGAGTGTTTGTTTGACGTACAGGATCCTGGATACTTTGAAATGAGCTGTTGCAACTCTTCTCCCATTCCAGCAACTACAGCGTCAAGCTAAAGGTTACATTCAGGCTTTCAAAAAAAAAAAAAAAGTGGATCTTTATTAAACAAGAACCTGTGATAACCATCAAAAAATATCTTTGGATTTCAAGGTTAAGATTTACTACATTAGTATATAAGCTTTTGGTCCTGTAAGGACATTCCTTAAAAAACATAAAAGAAAAAAGCTGCTTCACGGTTCTGTTCAGGACCCACCTCTTTATTCTCTTCAGTATCTCCATGGACCCACACAGTCACCTCCAGGTAACTGTCTCTGTTAGATCGGAAGGTGCCTTGAAGGTAAGTTCCAGATTTGATTCCCTGCTGCAGATTTGACAGTGGAAGATGCTCTTGAAAGATTATTTTACTACTTTCAATCTCATTCTGTGGGATACAAGAAACAAAATACATTTACCATACAAAATACCTAAATGTACTTATAGAATATGAACTTATCTGAACACCTGGAAATAACATCAACATTGAAATGTACTGCAATGGGTCATTTCATGTCATACCAGCAGGTGACAGCTGGGTCACCATCATTATGATGCTAGATGTGCAACGATCATATTAAAACGATCCAAGTTGTCTTATTTTACACCACAAGATATCCTAAAAACTCAATGGTTTTCAAACCCATTTGCAGAAATGGATGTTGTCATTATCAGGCATCATGGTACACCATGTCATAGTGCACTGTTCAAGTCTGCTTTTCAGACACATGGGAGTTGTGAACTAGAGCATCTGTTGGCACCTGGATAGCCATGACTTTAGTGTTCTGAACTTTGTAGGGTCATCCTGTTGCTGTGGATGGTGGTTGAATATCACACCAAATGCACTGGATGATGTCATACTTCTGTGTCCAGTAGAACTTAGTTAATGGTTCATAAGGATAAAAAGAAACTCTTAACTGGTGCACCAGTTTATTCCCATTCCCATATATATATATATATATATATATATATATATATATATATATATATATATATATATATATATATATATATATATAGAAATACAGGCCACATCATCTGGTGTTGAAGCAAGGCGGTCTACCAGTTCAGGATTTGCAATCAAACTTTGAATGTACTCTTCACCTAAAATAGAAACGTTTTGTGCTCAAACAAAAAAACCCCAAAAGATCATAAAATAAATCCAAACAAGGCTCTCCTCAGAACACAAAAACAAACAATGGCTTAGTAAGTGTAACTACAGTTATACCAGTGACATCACCACGTGCCTTTTTATACCCCAACCCACAGAGCACAAGGACTTACATGTGTATGCCACCAGCCCAGCTCCTTCGGCCTTCTCTTTGTTCTTTTTTGTCATTCCTAAGTAAAATAATTTTGAATCCCTCCTCTTTCTGGGTTTTTTCCAGGTGTTCACTGCACCATTTGGCCGCCACACAGATCGCCCTATCATTGCGGTCGTTTGCACTTTCACCTTGTGCTTGTTCAATGTAGGTTTCTCTATGTAAAAAAATAAACACAATAAACACAATTTCACCACGCACGGTCCGCCACTGCTTGTACAGTAGCACTCTATCGTTGTAACTTTTGGCATCCACTCCCAATCCGCAGTGTCTTCATTAAACAGTTACAACAATGTGAAACGTTTCTAATGCAGCTCTTTAGGCAAACACAGTTAGATGAGGAATATAAGAGGGGGGAGGGTATATACTGAACGTGTTTGTTATTTCTATCCTCGCTAGTTGTGGTTATAGACTCTATTCTACGTGAGTACCTACCTGTGGTGTTCATTGGCGAACGTGTAGAAATGCCTCTATATTATGGATGACGTCTTTAATTCTCTTGTACACAGGAGCGCTCCTGTGTCTTGTTTCTTGTAGTACTGTCTGCAGGACGATCACATTCGTGATAGCAGGATCCTCAAGGACGTCAATCTTAAATTAAAACAGGTTGTTGGGGTGTAAATCATAAACGATGGTCACCTACTTCTGATGGGCATTATTATTATTATTATTATTATTATTATTATTATTATTATTATTATTATTATATGCATTAACGACTAATTTAAGTAAAAACTGAAATGAGATATGGGGAAACAGCATACTGTTAGTACAGCTAATATAACTCATCTTTGAAGATCCATTCAATAAATAGGAGAAGTAACTTGGCAGTGCTTTTGGTTATGATTGGCTGTGAGAAGATGAGCCTGGCTCTGGTCACACCGGCTGTGTAGAATGGGTTACATTTTGTGGCGAAGTAAGACTTTTTAAAAGAACACAAACTGACCATGAAATTCAAACGGTATGTTTAAATGCATGCTGTACGCGATATGTTGCTTACTAGTTCCAAATCCATTTATTTCATTGAGAACTACGCGATTCATCACAGGGCGCTTCAGTA
This sequence comes from Polyodon spathula, assembly GCF_017654505.1. Taxonomy (NCBI): domain Eukaryota; kingdom Metazoa; phylum Chordata; class Actinopteri; order Acipenseriformes; family Polyodontidae; genus Polyodon; species Polyodon spathula. The sequence continues at coordinate 45,291,671 of NC_054542.1, read as the reverse complement.
CCCGATGTAAAACTACATTTGTGCCCGGTAGTATGTAGCGAGGACATTTACAAAGGCTACTTTCTGTGCACAGGTCCTGCTGCAGAATGGGAGAATCCTGCTTACACGAATCACAGACTTCACTTCCACACCACATATCATCCCGGAGATACTGCTCACGGACAATCTTCATCACCCCGCCGGAGCCGCTCTTTTTTTACGAACGTCTTAGACTTTAACCGATTTAAGCGATGTTTTTATTTTTATTTTTCTTATGGGAGAAAAAATAAACAAAATATATTAAAACCAAATCACCCTCAGCGGAAAATATCAACAGAATCACACGGCATCCGCACTAACACGTGTGTCAGAAGCTGGCTAACAGTACCCTTCACAGAGTTTTCTATGTGTTGTTATTGTATAAGTGCTGTGAGGAATTCTAATTTACGAAAACACAATACCTGTTAAAACAGTTAGAACAGAATATTTGGGATTTAGGCAGTACTATGACAATTTCCTGTATTTTAATATAGACTGTTTTTTTTTTATTTAACCAGGTTTATTCAACAGAGAAGTCACAGTGTAAACCAAGTTAACATACAACATTCACAGTGCAACAAAAAACAGGTACAAAATCTTATTTTACAAATCTTATTGTTCTTAGTTATGCAAAGCCTACATAAAACGAATTTAGCTATACTTGTGGCGATAATTACTTTTAACTCAGGGTAAAAGTATACCTGACCATCTGTGCTTAGATGAACGCCGAAAGAACAACAGCACCTCACTGTAGAGTTACTGGGTTTTGAGGTTAGTTACACTTCCTGTACTTTCCTTATATAAATAGTTTTATTGTCTTTAATGTACTGGGAAAGAATACAGGTGTATACAGTTTAGGAGATGACTGCATTATGTAATATTCATATCAGAGGAGCTACCCTTGGGAGTAAATAACAGCAATGAGGCTTTAGAGAGTGTCCTCAGAATTTAGCTTTAGATCCATTACTGAGTAGATAATTATCTAAACCCAGTTGTGCAGTTGCTGTATCCTGTAGAACAGGGGTAGTCAACCTTGGTCCTGGAGAGACACAATCCAGCAGGTTTTACAGGTGACCCTTAAATCATCATTTTTCTGAAGAATGTAAGCTGTTGGTCAAGTTCACTTAAATCAGGAGTGTTCAGCGCTGGTCCATGGGAGCTGCAGGGTGTTAAGGTTTTTGTTCCAAATTATATCTAAATGACTAAATTGAACAACTTACTACTTCAATTGAAAACAAATACTGCTTAACTAGTCCACATTTAATTGTTCAAAAATTGATGATTAAGGGTTGCTTATCGATTGTCGCTCTTCAGGACCAGGGTTGGCCACCCCTGCTCTAGAAGGACATGCTTCTTAAAATCAAGGCAAGAAAACACGCGGTTGTCCACCGTATCAGTGTCTGGACAAACTCCATTCTTACATAGACTTTACATGTAAACCAATAATTAAGGCTTTGAAGTACTGGTAATTTTGAGGTCTGATTTTTGGATTACTTCTCGTAGATAGAGGAGCTGGAGGAGAAATTGAACAATGCTCTGACAGCTGCATGCACTACGGCTAGATAATCAACTCAAACTTGAGCAAGAGGAAACCAGGTCTGCCAATACATTTACATGAGGTCCAGATCTCCAACTCTATCAGAGTATCAAAGTCTTTGCCTTGTGTACATAAGTTTATCCCAGATTGTATGTATTTTTTGTACTGCTGTTCAGCATTAAATGAATGCTTAGTCACAATTAACTTAATTGGCCTTTTCTACAGAAAACAACAGGCATTAAGGAAGCAGGAAATGGACACTATTTTGTTGAGACAGAAGCAGCTGGAAGAGATGAATCATCAACTTCGAGAAAAAGCAAGAGATATCCGTCGTAGTTTGCGTGACTTGGAACTCACGAGGACAAATACTTAGAACTGAAAGAGCTTCCAGAAGACCAGCTCTCAATTCCAGAATATGTCACTGTGAGTATTAGTTATATTTGTGCCGTGTACTGTACTTTGCATATTCAGTTGCCCTGTGCCATCTTGACATACTGATGTGTAGTGTGTGTGTGTGTCTATATATATATATATATATATATATATATATATATATATATATATATATATATATATATATATATATATATATATACACACACATCTCTGGAAAAAATTGAGAACACTGCAAAATTATCGGTTTCTCTGGTTTTACTATTTATAGGTATGTGTTTAGGTAAAATGAACATTTTTATTTTGTTCTATAAAATACTGATTTCTCCCAATTCCATTTAGAACATTTATTTGCAGAAAATGACAACTAGTTAAAATAACAAAAAAGATGCAGTGTTGTCAGACCTCGAATAATGCAAAGAAAATAAGTTCATATTCATTTTTAAACAACACAATACTAATTTTTAACTTAGGAAGAGTTCAGAAATCAATATTTGGTGGAATAACCCTGATTTTCAATCACAGCTTTCATGCGTCTTGGCATGCTCTCCACCAGTCTTTCACATTGATGTTGGGTGACTATGCACTCCTGGAGCAAAAATTCAAGCAGCTCGGCTTTGTTTGATGGCTTGTGACCATCCATCTTCCTCTTGATCACATTCCAGAGGTTTTCAATGGAGTTCAGGTCTGGAGATTGGGCTGGCCATGACAGGGTCTTGATCTGGTGGTCCTCCATCCACACCTTGATTGACCTGGCTGTGTGGCATGGAGCATTGTCCTGCTGGAAAAACCAATCCTCAGAGTTGGGGAACATTGTCAGAGCAGAAGGAAGCAAGTTTTCTTCCAGGACAACCTTGTACTTGGCTTGATTCATGCCAAAGCTGCCCGATTCCAGCCTTGCTGAAGCACCCCCAGATCATCACCGATCCTCCACCACATTTCACAGTGGGTGCGAGACACTGTGGCTTGTAGGCCTCTCCAGGTCTCCGTCTAACCATTAAACGACCAGGTGTTGGGCAAAGCTAAAAATTGGACTCATCTGGGGGTGTTTCAGCAAGGCTGGAATCGGGCAGATTTGTCTTTGTGAAGGACGCATGAATCAAGCCAAGTACAAGGTTGTCCTGGAAGAAAATTTGCTTCCTTCTGCTCTGACAATGTTCCCCAACTCTGAGGATTGGTTTTTCCAGCAGGACAATGCTGATGCAATGCAATCTCCAGACCTGAACCCCATTGAAAACCTCTGGAATGTGATCAAGAGGAAGATGGATGGTCAAAGCCATCAAACAAAGCTGAGCTGCTTAAATTTTTGCGCCAGGAGTGGCATAAAGTCACTCAACATCAATGTGAAAGACTGGTGGAGAGCATGCCAAGATGCATGAAAGCTGTGATTGAAAATCAGGGTTATTCCACCAAATATTGATTTCTGAACTCTTCCTAAGTTAAAACATTAGTATTGTGTTGTTTAAAAATTAAAATGAACTTATTTTCTTTGCGTTATTCGAGGTCTGACAACAGCTGTCATTTTCTGCCAAAAAATGCTCTAAATGACAATATTTTTATTTGGAATTTGGGAGAAATGTTGTCAGTAGTTTTATAGAATAAAACAAAAATGTTCATTTTACCCAAACACATACCTATAAATAGTAAAACCAGAGAAACTGATAATTTTGCAGTGGTCTCTTAATTTTTTCCAGAGCTGTGTGTGTGTGTGTGTGTGTGTGTGTGTGTGTGTATATATATATATATATATATATATATATATATATATATATATATATATATTATATATATTATGTATTATATATATATATATATATATATATATATATATATATATATATATGTTTTATAATATATTTATTAAATGCATATTATTATAGAAACTTTTATTGTTGCTGTTGTTTTTCCATCACATTTAGTTCTTTAACTGCAGATCCTACAAAGGACACTAGGTGGCGACAGAATATCATATATAATTGACAAAAGCCAAGAGGAAACATAGTAGCGGGGTTCTAAAAAATGTAGCGTTACATGTCCCCACCTGTTGCTACAACTGTTTAAATAACCTACATGTCAAAATTTCAAAATGTCTTCTCTAGTGCACTGATAGTGTAAGGATTGTTGTCCACATTGTCAAACAGGTAACACAGCAGTAACAATCCATGATGCGGTGCGGAACAGAAAAGCCAGAACACATGATGTTTTTTATTTTTTGCTCTATGCAGTGATTTAGAGGACAGATCTCAAACCCCAGTGCACTAGAGCAGACATTGTGAAAAGAGCTTTGAAACAGACTTTATAGTTATAAAAAGTTGTCAGGATGTTAACAATGAAAAGAAAAGTGACATGTACTTTATTTAAACAGTTGTAGCAACATGTGGGGACGTGTAACGCTATATTTTTCCGAACCCCACTGCTTACTCTTTCAGCTGTGAATTGGACAAATGGGAGAGTAATATAATTGCAGATTGTAAAGAGAACAGTGTAACATTAAAAATTAGATCACTTTTGCCCTAAAAATGAAAGATTCTTCTGGGGTTTTTGTGTGTCTAGGCATTTTTTTAACATTTCGCCACAATTTGCAATTCTCTTTTAAATGTTCCTATAACATTTTGGGTTGACAAGAACAACAACTCAGGTAAGACAACCATTAAATGTATTTATCTAAATGCTAGAAGTATCAGAAACAAAATTCTAGAACTTGAAGCTACTGCACTAACAGGTAACTATGATGTGATAAGTGTTACAGAAACGTGGTTATCTGAGAGTGATGGGGACGAATATAATATTTGTGGGTATACACTGTATAGGAAAGACAGGCAGGACAGAAGAGGAGGAGGGGTAGCGCTATACATAAGAAACAGTCTTGAAGCCCAGGTGTTAAACCTGGACAAAGAAAATAAAACCGAATCAATATGGGTCAGAATAACAGACAAAAATTCAAAAGGCATAATAATAGGAGCATGCTATAGACCGCCAGATTCAGACGGTGAGCACAATAATCTGTTATACAATGACATTAGAAATGTGTGTAGCAAAGGAGAAGCCATACTAATGGGGGATTTCAACTTCCCCCAGATAAAATGGGAAAACCCGGTGGGTAGCGCGAAGGATGAAATAGAAATGGTGGAAATGACAAATGACTGCTTCCTAACACAATTTGTGAAGGCACCCACTAGAGGGGAGGCATGCCTTGATTTAGTCTTTTCAAATAACGAAGATAGAATAACTAAAACAGAGGTCAGAGAACCACTGGCAAACTCAGACCACAACATGGTCTCATTTGAAGTGTTTTTTAAATCCCCAAAAGTAAAGACTAAAGCTAAGGTTTACAATTTTAGAAAAGCAAACTATGAAGGCATGAAACAGAGACTAACAGAAGTAGATTGGAGTAAAATAGAGAAAACACCCACAGAAGAAGGATGGTTGTTCTTCAAAAATGTAGTACTAGAGGCGCAAAACAATTATATCCCTAAAGTAGACAAATCTAAATGTAAAACTAAATTGCCAAAATGGTTTAATAGATCAATTAAAAAAAATATTCAGCGAAAAAAGGCACTTTACAGAGCATTAAAAAAGGACCAAAAAGAAAGTACGCAGAAAGAGTACACAGAACTGCAAACGCAAGTCAAAAAGGAAGTTAGAAAGGCCAAGAGAGAAATAGAAATGAACATTGCTAAGGGAGCTAAAACCAATTCCAAAATGTTTTTCCAATATTACAACAGCAAGAGAACATTCAAAGAGGAGATTAAATGTTTAAGAGATACAAATGGCAAAATCGTAGAGGAAGAAAAAAAAATAGCAAATATGTTAAATGATTACTTTTCACAAGTTTTTACAAAGGAAGATACTGACAACATGCCCCACATGTCATCCAGTTCCTATCCAGTTTTAAATAACTTTAGCATAACTGAGGCAGAAGTGTTAAAGGGACTAGGAGCTCTTAAAATAAACAAATCCCCTGGGCCGGATGAGATCCTCCCAGTAGTACTCAAAGAAATGAAAGAAGTAATTTACAAACCGCTAACCAAGATCATGCAGCAGTCTCTTGACACAGGGGTGGTACCGACAGACTGGAAAATTGCAAACGTAATACCGATCCACAAAAAGGGAAACAAAACTGAACCAGGTAACTACAGACCAGTAAGCCTGACTTCTATTATATGCAAACTTATGGAAACTATAATAAGATCCAAAATGGAAAATTACCTATATGGTAACAGGGTACTGGGAGACAGTCAACATGGTTTTAGGAAAGGGAGATCGTGCCTAACTAACTTGCTTGATTTTTTTGAGGATGCAACATCGATAATGGATAATTGCAAAGCATATGACATGGTTTATTTAGATTTCCAGAAAGCTTTTGACAAAGTCCCGCACAAAAGATTAATTCTCAAACTGAACGCAGTTGGGATTCAAGGAAACGCATGTACATGGATTAGGGAGTGGTTAACATGTAGAAAACAGAAAGTACTGATTAGAGGAAAAACCTCAGAATGGAGTGTGGTAACCAGCGGTGTACCACAGGGATCAGTATTAGGTCCTCTGCTATTCCTAATCTACATTAATGATTTAGATTCTGGTATAGTAAGCAAACTTGTTAAATTTGCAGACGACACAAAAGTAGGAGGAGTGGCAAACACTGTTGCAGCAGCAAAGGTCATTCAAAATGATCTAGACAAGATTCAGAACTGGGCAGACACATGGCAAATGAAATTTAATAGAGAAAAGTGTAAGGTACTGCACGCAGGAAATAAAAATGTACATTATAAATATCATATGGGAGATATTGAAATTGGAGAAGGAATCTATGAAAAAGACCTAGGAGTTTTTGTTGACTCAGAAATGTCTTCATCTAGACAATGTGGGGAAGCTATAAAAAAGGCTAACAAGATGCTCGGATACATTGTGAAAAGTGTTGAATTTAAATCAAGGGAAGTAATGTTAAAACTGTACAATGCACTAGTAAGACCTCATCTTGAATATTGTGTACAGTTCTGGTCACCTCGCTATAAAAAAGATATTGCTGCTCTAGAAAGAGTGCAAAGAAGAGCGACCAGAATTATTCCGGGCTTAAAAGGCATGTCATATGCAGACAGGCTAAAAGAATTGAATCTGTTCAGTCTTGAACAAAGAAGACTACGTGGCGACCTAATTCAAGCATTCAAAATTCTAAAAGGTATTGACAGTGTCGACCCAAGGGACTTTTTCAGCCTGAAAAAAGAAACAAGGACCAGGGGTCACAAATGGAGTTTAGAAAAAGGGGCATTCAGAACAGAAAATAGGAGACACTTTTTTACACAGAGAATTGTGAGGGTCTGGAATCAACTCCCCAGTAATGTTGTTGAAGCTGACACCCTGGGATCCTTCAAGAAGCTGCTTGATGAGATTTTGGGATCAATAAGCTACTAACAACCAAACGAGCAAGATGGGCCGAATGGCCTCCTCTCGTTTGTAAACTTTCTTATGTTCTTATGTTCTTATAACTGTGATATAGCTTTAAATCCTGTGAACAAGGCGTGACATTGCCCAACTGTAGAAGGCGTATTTGTTTTTTTAAATGGGAAAGGGTTGAAGTCAGCATGAATTGAGTAACCATTTCCAGTGTTTTTCCGGTTTATCTGTTATAACCAAAAAACAGAAGCCCTAATTATAAGGGATTTAAAATGCTGACTAGCTAAACAAGTATCTTGTGGGCTCCACCTTTTGTAATATTGGTTCAATTTGTAGCTATTTGCAGGTCCTTGGCAACTCTTATGTTTGGAACAACAACTGTCATGACCTTTTAAGCCCTAGTTTTGTAAACAAAAAAATGGTTTATGAACTTTTAAATTGATGATAAAAAAAAAAAAAAATGATATAATGGAACATATAATTTTTTCTTTGGGGGAAAAGATACCCAAAATGTAAATAGTTCAGGTTTATCAAGCATAGCACCCAGAATAATAATAATAATAATAATAATAATAATAATAATAATAATAATAATAATAATAATAATAATAATAAATTAGTTTTTAAATACTGCCTTTCATAGTGGGCCACCATCACATAGCACTTTACCAAGGTAGGCTGCAAACTGTGCATTATGTGCAGAGTCACTTAGAATAGGACACTGATTTAACATCTCATCTGCAGGATGGAGCACAAGGAGGTTAAGTCACACAGTGGCCCGTGGTCAGTCAGTGGTAGAGGTGGGATTTGTACCGGTGACCTTCTGGTTACAAGCCCTGGACTTTAACCACTGGACCACACTGCCATTACTTCAAACCAACAACAATTATATTGGAATTGATAGTTCTGTAGTGTAAACTGTAGAGGGGTTGACTGTAAATAATTGGGGCCACTAGGTGGTGCTGTAATGTCTACTGTATATAGTGAGCTTTATAGAAACAGCTCTTACTGAACCATTAGAGGAAAATCCACAGGTGTTCAGGGTGTAAAGCTTTTGCTGCTTCTTGTCTTTTCATGTTTTATTTCTTTTACTGAATTTGTTTCATACTTTCAAAATTAACCATTTCAGCCTATTTAAAGCATGGCCATCAGTAACGTTGGTTTCCAGGTATAAATGTTTTATTTCCTTTAGAAGTGTGTCATTGCATTTACGGTCTGTTTATGTGGGTTTAGTATTGACATCTTTGAAATAAGTAATAATATAGAGTAAACCTGTTTCCAGTTATTGTTTATCAGTAAAGCCCCGTGTTTTTCGCATATACCAAATAGCACAAAATAAAAAGAAGTGCAACATATTATAAAACGAAATGCAAATATAAAACGAAAAATCATTATAAAGCAAACATAGAATGGCATTTTTAAATTGGGAGGTTTATACAAAAAATAATTTAAATATATACTTGCAATCAAAGTTGTCAAGGCTCAGCCGTTACCATAGACACGGTCTGAAGGGAAACGGAAGCTCTGACTAGCGCTTGAGCAGATGTTGACTTTGGAGCGAGTTTTGTAGTAATTTAAATTTTGATGGAAGAGAAGAGGTGTTTGTTTCTAAAATGCCTAAACCGCACACAACAATTAAACCATGCTGTAAAGGGGATGTAAGCGGTTTATGGTGACAAAATAGTGATATGCAGATTTTAACTGTCCGCTGGAACGGGAGTCAAAAGATACCATAGTTAAGCATCAGCTGTTTATTCCTTTTGGAGAAAAAATTGTTTGTTTGCTTATATTTTGTATTAGTATGCTAATTCTTTGTATTTCAAGTGGTGCAAACATTACACTGGAGCAAATGTTGTTGTCTGTGTTTTGTTTTTTTTTGTTGTTTTAATGTGCAATAATCAATCATTTTGATTTTTTTTTTTTTTTTTTTTTTATCATATTGTATTTTTATAGAGGGCATGGCCAGTATTTACTGTAAATAGGCAGTCAATAAAAAAGAGTGGGGGACTGTAGGTTACCGTTAGCGCAGCTAATGAGAAATTATGGTAATAAAATTGTTTTTCTGTGTGAGGTCTATTTGTCAAAATGTTAAAAAAAAAAATAGTCTAGTTAAAACATGATGTACAGTTGTAGTCAGAAATGTACATACCCCAATGGAAACAACATCTCGAACAAATAATTTTATGAAAAATCTTTTGTAGCAAAAGTTTTGCTTTTGTGGATGAGGAAATGTTAGAAGAAACAGAGGTCTTAAATTGTTTATTTCAACTTTTTTTTTTTTTTTTTTTTTTTTTTGCAGAACTACAAAAATGCAAATTATTAGTATTCATTCCCTTTTATGCTACGATGGTATTGTCTACAAGGTCCTAGAAATTTCAATATGATAATGCATTGAAATATTTTACAAAAAAATCCCAAATGGGACTTTTCTTTTTAGATTTAGACATGTCGTTCATACACGTGTTATTACAGTCTTTACTACCGCATTAGAGGAAATAGAGCAAATGTAAAAAGGCAAAATTACTGTAAGTTACAGATGTAAAAAAAGACGTAATATATGAAAGCAAATTATTTTTTGTCAAGTGGGGTTTAACGTATACTAATTTTTTTAAACAAATATTATGTTTAAAAAAATCATAATAAGTAGAAAACAATTATTGTTATTATTGTTTATTATTATTATTATTATTATTATTATTATTTATTATTATTATTATTATTATTATTATTATAGTTATGCTAGTATTTTTATATTCAGTATGAGAAGAACCCAACACAACTGCACAATACTTTGTACATATTTGTACAGAAATACTGAATAATTGATTTTTTTTTTTCTGTGCATAATTCTCTGGGTGTATTGTCTGAGGTAATATTGTTCTTGCCGTTCACAAGCTAATCTAAGACTGTGATGAAAAAATGAGACTTGTGTTATATAGATCCACGAAAGAGTATGTTTAGCACTAGGTCTGTTTATGATTGTTTTTTAAACAACTGTAGGATTAAAACATGTTTAAATGTTAACCTTGTAAATAAGAAATTGAACATCACGTACAAACATATGCTGGTATGTGTAAAACAGATTGCCCTTTGGAGCAGGAGTGCCCTACCATGTTGTTGAAAGTTTCTGACCATTTTGGAAATGGACTGGAAACATAACCACCATGTGGATGGTTTTATATGTGGTGGAGGGGGCGTCCTGATACATGTATTCCACATATGCAGAAACAAAAAAGCTATGGTTCATTTGCAGGTGAAATGAAATCTGTGCAGTGAAGTTGGTTTCACATTGCATTTGAGTTTGTGAGATGACAGTGATGTGCGGATGTTACCAGTTTCCGTATAGCAACAAGGTGTGTGGTCTGTTTTTGTCAGCTAGCAAAGTAGCATGTAGGACCTGTTAGTTAATTGTAGAAAAACAGAACATCTGAGGTGTATTTGTGTTGCCTGTTAAACATGTTGGAGTTAAAATATTGGCATAATGTGGGCCATGTTGAAAAGACATTCACCACTGTGATAAGTTTGCACAATTTGTTCATAAAACAAATGAAGTGATCTAGTTATCGGTTAGGTATTGCTATGCAGGTTTTAATTGCATTGTTCAAAGTCTATATGGAATTGCTATGTTGTATGTAGTCTTTGCAATAATAAATCATTAAACATATTTTACAGTTATTATGGAAATCACTAAATAGAATCACTGATTTATGCATTTGTAATAGAATTGCATTATTTTTCTATTCAACCAATACAAAAACACTACTTTAATGAGTCGGACTGCTTATGTGATCAAATTGAAAGTATGCAGACATAATAACACAGTAAGAGTCTAAATTTGTAAAATGAATAAATAACGCAACCCCCCCCCCCCATATATATATTGTTTTCACTAGACACTTGCTGTCCTGTATTTTCAGAAGCTACAATAAAAACAAAACACGTGAGCTTGAAACCACAAGGTATCCAGCGCTGGCGAGCTCCCATTTAATGTGGAGATCTTCTATATCAGGGCTTCTCAAACACGGTCCCAGAAACCCCGTGTCTGCTGTTTTTCATTCCAACCGAGCTCTCAATTACTTAACTAGACCCTTAATTGAACGGATCATTTGCTTAATTAGACATTTGTACTTGTTTTCAGCTTTTGAACAGTTGTATATTTCAAGTTAGTTGTAACATTTGATAAGTAACTTGGACTGCAACTGTTAAGAGCTGAAACCAAGTAAAAATGTCTAATTAAGCAAATTATTAGTTTAATTAAGGGTCTAGTTTAGTAATTGAGCGATAAGTTGGAATGAAAACCAGCAAACACAGGGGGTCCCCAGGACTGAGTTTGAGAAGCCCAGCTTCATATGCTAGAATAAAATCAGAACAAGTTTAACAAAAAAACTCTTGCACAGGAAACGTATCAAATTAAGCGTGTTCATACTCTAAAGGTGACTTTCCATGCCATGATGCAGTCTTATGTTATAAATGGTTAGGCACTGTCCTCTTTGTTAGTAGCATTATGAAAATAAATGGTATGTATTTTTTTTTTTTTTTCCAGATCAAATTCTATGAAGTAGTCCATCTATTAAGAGCAGAGGTGGGTGAACTGCAGGCAAAAAAAAAAAAAAAACAGCTTATCAGAGGACCTTGGCATCCATAGAAGTGAGCGAAAGTCATTAATGGAGGTTTATACATAACTAAAAGCATGCGTGTTTTTATACCTTGTTGAGTAGAGTGTTTAATTTTCTAACACTAGCTAAAACCTCTCTGGAATGACATTCTTCGCAGGTGTGAAATTCACATTATTTTTGTCGTGTGTGGCAGAATATCATTGTCAAGACACTGTATGTAACTTTCCTTCACTGTGCCCTAGGGATCCATCCTTTTTGTTCACCCAAAAAAAGAAATCCAGTTACTCGTAAACTTCTTGCATTCTACCTCTAGAGCTTCGATGAAGAGAGAAGAATACGGTCAGAGCTAGAAGTTAGATTTAGCTGATACATTCTTCTGACAGTTGCAATGCTATATGTATTTGTTTTTAATATCATGCCTGTACAGTGTTCTTTAGATTTCCTTTATAACAACTGTTTAACTGGTATTGATTTCCAAAAGAGACTCTCTTGAGCAAGATATTTCAGACCTTAGAAAACACTTTGAAATACTTGAAGTGACACACAAAGCACAAACAAAGGAAAGGAATGACTTCAGCAAAGAGGTACATTTCAGACTTTTTCTACCATTATAAAAACAATCCCCACATCTGTTAAATAACAAATGTGCACAAATAATTAGTGAAACATTCTGACTATTTTTTCTGGAATTAATGGAAAATTAGATGATATTAAATAATTTCATTTGAAGCTTTAGTTTATAGTTTGATTTTGGCACCGCACATAAATGGAAAGGCACAATTCTGTACTACTATTAAAATGTAATACCCCTTGACACTAACAAAATGTGAGAATGAATTTCTTTGATACTGTATTGTGTTATACAGGTGGTTACCCTCCAGCAGTCAGTCACTCTATTACAGAAGGATAAAGAGTATTTAAATCGTTAAAATCTGGAGCTCAATGTGCAATGTGCCCATGAAGATGATCGTTTGGAGAAGCTTCAGATTCATCTTGAAGAAGCAAAGAAAGCCCGGGAAGAAACATGAAAAATATGTGGCATCAAGGTGAGCACTTCCATTTGTGGATAGTATTTGTTTGTTTAATCTGTACGTTCCATTGCATGTCATAGAATTCTTCCAATCCTAGCAGTAGACGGTGAAACTTTTTTTTAAATGTGCTTCAGATCCAGGAAAACCTCTTTTTATGGGATCATGTCTGTGCACCTTCATGATGGTAACAAAGCATTTGAGTGAAGCTCCTCACACACCAGCAGCCCTGAACAGACTGGCTGCTTTCTTTAAATACCCTGCACCTGGCTCTGATTTACAATGACAGCCAGGTGCAGGGGATAATTAACAATTAAACAACTTAACAACAGAACTGACTTTAAACCAAAAGTACGTTTCCACCTGTTTTAGACAGGGAGGAATCTATCCCTCTCCCTGCTACTTTACAATATATATACACACACACAGTACCAGTCAAAAGTTTGAGTATACTTGCTGGAAACTAGGTTTTTTTCATAATTGACAATGTTTTACGTCATATACGTTTCTGTAAATACTTGGAAATGAAAACACATGTTACAGTATACAAAACAAAACATAAGGAGTATCAAAGCAATGTTCAAGAAAATTGAAAATTGTCCTAAATCTTGGATTTCTCAAAATAACCACCTTTTGCCTTAATAACAGCCTCACAAACACGAGGCATTCGGTTAACAAGTTTCAGCAGGAAATCACCCAACATGACTTCACAGCTCTTCTGCAGCAATTCCCAGAGATGTAGGGCGCTTGTGGGTAGCTTTGCTTTGACTTCTGTCCAGTTTGTCCCATACAAGTTCTGGGGGATTGAGGTCTGTAGACTGAGCAGGCCAGGTGATTAGATTGAGTTGTCCTTCACTTTCCTTCTTCGCCAGATAGTTTCGGGTCAGTATCTTGCTGAAGAATGAAGGACTGCCCAACTAGCCATAATCCTGATGGAATGACATGCCTCTGAAGTATGTTATGATAGCCATGCTGGTTGAGCCTGCCATGGACTTGGTAAAGATCACCAACTCTCTCACCAGCAAAGCAACCCCAGACCATGACACTGCCTCCTCCATGCTTGACCGTGGGAACCACACATGCAGAACTCATGTGCTCACCCTCTCTGCGTCTTACAAATACTCGGATGTTGGACCCAAATATTTCAGATTTTGACTCATTGGTCCATAAGACTGACTTTCACTCCTCAAACATCCAGTTTCTGTGTTTTTTGGCCCAGGCAAGTCTCTTCCTCTTATTCTGCACTCTTAACAATGGTTTCTTTGCAGCAGTTCTTCCAGTTAGGCCAGCTTTACGCATTCTCCTCTGAACAGTTGATGCTGAAACATCTGTACTTCTAGTAGCATTTAGCTGAGCTTGTATTTTGGGGCAGTTAATGTCCGGTTTTGCAGACTTGTGACTCGAATTAATTTGTTCTCTGATTCTGAGGTCACCCTTGGCCTGTCTGACCTTGTTCGGTCCTCATGAGTGCCAGTTTCTTCAAATCGTTTGATGGCCCTGGCCACAGCAGTTACAGACACTTGCAAAGTTCTTGTGATTTGTCTTAAAGATTGGCCTTCATTTCTTAAAGTAATTACACGTACACGTATTCTGCTTACCCTCAAAAACAAACTCTCCTTTCCACTTTTAAAGTTCTCCGATCTCTCACCGTTTCGTCTCTCTCTTCAATCAACTCCTACTATCACCCACCCTGAAACACACACACTCACACCCTTTTAAACATAATTAATTGGCTTATTGAATCAACCTGGTGTTTGTTACAACTCTAGTAACCTTTACTGGGTCCTAATACCCCCCCATGTATGGTCTCTACTAAATTAGACCTACTTACTGATACAGATTTAATTATTTTAACTCATTTATTTATCACACCATTATCATTTAGTAGTTAATCAATTTTCCCATCTTTAGTTTTAACCACAAGAACATTATATTATTTAATTTCTTTGTTTACTCTCCAGTTAGTTTATGTTGTCTTCACATTTTAGTTTCCTTTGAACCTAACCGTACAACCTTTAGGCAGATGGAGTGTACATTCCTTACAGCCACGGCCTCCCAGCTGACCAATATTGTTCTGGAATGTACACTCCATCACAATATATATATATATATATATATATATATATATATATATATATATATATATATATATATATATATATATATATATCATTCAGGACTCAATATGGAAAAAATGTGATGCTTGATATCTTAATGCTTGTACTGTTTAATTAAATATGCATTCATTCAGTGTAATGGGACGAGTTAAGAACTAGTTTGGCAGAAGATGCCACCCTGTTTTGTTTTTTAGAAGTTTAAGAAGGAACTAATTGAGTGTGGTGTAAACTATTGTTAATATAGGTCTATGTGGATTACTTTATATTTGAGTGTGGTGTATTTGAAAGGGAAATTGCACTGTAGCCCAGGCATTGTGGTCATATTGCAGTCAGCTTTCCTTCATTATACTAAATTGTTTTTATTTTTTTATTTGAGTTTGTGAGTTAGCTTTGAATATGTTATCATTTTTTGAAAAACTACTGCCTAAGAGCTTTATCTTTTCAAATGACTGCATAAAAATACTATTTTCCAAAAATACTGGGTTGTTTATAAACTTCTGTGTGATGTAATGTAGCAGTGCTGACTTTAATAAGGAGAAAAAGTCATTGCAGTATTTTTTTTAATTATTTGAAAGCTGGAAAAGATTTTAAAGAACAAAATTACATCAAATACTTAAATACAAATTTGAACTGCTAAAATTAAATTCATGCTAAGATAGAGCAGTGGACATGTTCTAGCCATTCTAGCCTTGTCAAAAGAAGCACATTTACAAACGTTAACCATAGTTAATACGTAGTGTGTAGGGTGTCTCATTATTATTATTATTATTATTATTATTATTATTATTATTATTATTATTATTATTATTATTATTAGTGACATTTATGTACAGCATATAACACGTACTGGCATTTTGACAAACCCTTAACTGTTATTGATTGGTTTCTCATATATGATTTTAAAATAGTGTGTTTCTTGATCATTTAAGACTGACTTCTGTTAAGAAAAGCACAATTCTGAAGTTTTAATTTAAATGTATTACTTTAGTTGATTTACTTAACACCTGGTAGATATAATAAAGCCATTTTTATTTGAAACAGTGTACTTTTTTTTTTTTCCCCAGTATACATTTGCATATTTTATATGTGCCAGTACAATAATTCTCCTTAACCAATTGCAGTGTTGCTGTTTTTATATTGTTCTGTTTGTTATGCAAATGCTGACACCTATATTCATTTTAAATAAAGACTATTTTATTATGCTTCATTAACCAATAGCGTGACGCAATAAACACTACAGATTAAAAAAAAAAAAAAAGGAAGATTAATTTTTTTCTCTGGTGGGATGATAGCCATATATTCGTATAAAAAGGGACTGACATGTTTGGGCCATAATGAGACTGAAACCTGTATTTAATAGGGGATCCGATCTGTCAATGTTTCAGACTCTGTTTTTTCAAGCTGTAATTTCAGACTAATGCACATCTGTCACAAAGACGGTCGGAGTGGGGGGACGTCCGACCAGAAACAGGAAAATAAACAAAGAGAGAGGTGGAGTTTGGTGGAGCTGAGCGAATGGCTTCGCTCAGCATTTAATGAGTGAACAGAACAGATAGAAAATAAACGGTGGTAACAAACAAAAACACAAGTATACGGCACATTCGCCAAAACAAAAGAGATAAACAAAACGGACTATCACTAAACAAAACACGGTGAGCTTCTTTAATGATTATTATTTTATTATTTATTCTCATTACCTCTGTCTCCAATCCCATTCTCCACTCACCTAATACACAAACCCCGAGTGGGTAAAAACATGCAGCTTTTATGCAGCTGTGCCAAGACTCGATTGCTATCAATCATTCAGTTGGAGTCTCGTGACACGCACGTGAGTTAATAAAGAGCAATTCCCCGTGCTCACATAGTATTACTTTTTACCTACACGTGAAGTGCTGTGCAATCCTTGTGCCTAAATATAAATATACATTTTAAACACTCGTGTTACACAGACCCGTTTATATCCCATGTACCAATGACTATACACCAACATTAACACATAACAGATAATACAAAATATACACAGGGGTGGGCACTTTGCCATATACACCCCCACCCCCCACCCCCCCATGCAAAACACACCTGGCCTCAATGGCCACCTCCCCCCTTAAAATCCCACAAGTCTCGCTGAAAGTCCTGGGCCAAGAACAGGGACTTTAAAGGGTTGATGGGCGGCAATGTTGCCAGTAGCCAGGCTGCTACTGTTAGTATAAAAATATTTTGAATTAAGTTTTTGTACTTAGTAGCCAAGATATAAAAGGAGTGCAAACCAATCCATTTACAACTGCTGCAGCGGGACGGTAACTAGCATTAAATCTAGAAAGAAATGTAAGTGCTACAGCTAGTTCCGTTAAATTCACAGTTGTATTTATTATACTATAACAGTGTCTCAACTATTTTATACTCCAATGTTATTTATATTGGTCCTGTATAATGTGGAAGATGCGCAAGACAGATTGAAAGGAAATGGTCAAATTTCTTTGCACCGTGCCTCATAATACTTATAGGGGTGTGATTACCTCATGTTAATCGCACCCCTGTCATGTCTTAATGCTTAACTGTATCCCCTCCACCTCCGTCACAGAGGAATGTTACCAAATTTTTATATCTAGTTTTATAAAAGAGAATTGTTTTTTTTTGTTTGGTTTTTTTTGGTTAAGAATAAGATGATGGTATGTTTTTAGACAAGCATTAACTATCCTGTAGAAACTGCTTACCGATTTGTAATCTTGCTATTGTTTCCTTAACTAAACAAAGTGAAGGGGATTAAGTAAAGTAAAATAAAAAGCAAACGGAGGATTATGACTTCTCAAACGTGTGTAATAAAATCCACAGTAACCCAGACACTTTGGTTCTGATTTTCAAAGCTTTGTACTCTTACGTTGAGTAAATATCTGTTAATAATGCTCCGGAACTGCATATTTACCTAAACAAAATAACTTGGCGAAAAAGAACATTTCATTTAAGTTAGCGTGCAAAAGCAAAGTAGATTTAAACTTTTGAAATCAATCAAATCTGTAAATCTACTCAAATCCACTTGCCAAGTTTTGAAAATCAGACACCATAATGTATAATGGGCAAGATTCAAGTACTGATCATTTAAATGTGAATATTATGTAATTCAGTAGACATACATACATATGCAGATATATACCAAAACTTTGGGAAGTTGTCTCTTCTGAGCAAAAACTATTTTGGGAAAAAATCTATTGGGAAGCTGGTGTGTTTACACATAATCACTGCATTAAGTGAGGAGGTCAAATATATATATATATATATATATATATATATATTATATATATATATATATATATAGATAGATATAGATATAGATATATAGATAGATAGATAGATAGATAGATAGATATAATTAGATTACCTAATAAAAAGCTTCTGAAAATTGTTCCAAATGTTTTTAAGATGTCTAAAAAATGTTGACATTTTCTCACGTTCTTTCATAAGCTTATGAAAATAATAATGTATCCTTATGCTTACACTCCCTTGTTCTTTTGGCAGCCAGTGTAAAACTGAAAAGGGTAAAATCAAGACAACTATCTCCCTTGTCACATTTCTATAATAAATTAAAATAAAAAAACAAAGGCCTACCTTGGGGAGCACCTCCCACCATACTCTGGTGTGGCTAATATAATTGAAATTGTTGCAGCAAAGAATGTCGTTTTGACAGAACTGTTTTTTCAAGTAAACGGCTGGACTTGTTTAAGAAGTGATTTGCTTTGCTGCTCCCCAGAAATCAGCTTTGCAATGACTGAAACAGCATCAGCCTTCCAACCTTGAAAAACATTGTAAATGCACTGCAAAGAACGTGGGTAACATAACTTTCTACATGTTAGTGAAATATTAGTCAAGTCAATTCCCAGGGGTTTGTCTTGGCAGCCTTGACACACAAGGATTCAATATAAAAAAGTGGTTTTCTTTGCTATCTCTACATATTGTTGTTGAATGGGTAACAGTCTTGATCTCTTCTGCATGCAGAGAGTAATGGGGGTATGTGTAAGGCATTAAGCTGGGTCCACTTGGTTTTGGGGCTTAAGCTGAAACTGTACCTGATCACATCATTAAAGTTTCATTTTACCCTTACAGCAATAGGTCCTTATTCTCATCAATTTTATTAGATAACTTTTGTTTTACTACTCAAATTAAATTTAGAGCTTGTAGCAGAACAGGGATGGGATTAAATCTGTCCCTGCCTACAATCACAGGTGTGGCCATTCCCCAATTAGGTAATTGAGTTCTAATTAGGTGAGTTTATGAACTGTGTTGTGAACTGATTTGTTTGATGTAGTGAAGGTGATGCCCAGCATACATATTTTTTTCATGGCCCAAGCTGTTACCAGCAGAGACAGAAGCTGCAGTTCAAGCCCAAGCAGTGCTTCTCAAACTTTTTTGTTCACGGACCACCTGGATCTTTTTTTTTTTTTATCACAGAGTATCACACAATAAACTGTGTAGCTACATGAAAAATAAGCATGTAAAAAAGATCACTATGGTATTATCGCTGAGGCGACTCATCGATTTTACAAGAGACACAAAGATTTAACAAGCTAACAACTTACTGAAAAACAATTGTCTAGAAAATGTAAACAGAGTTACAATAATTCTATACTTCAGTGCGTAATTCAGCTGGTCAAGAGTGCTCAATTTTGTTATGATAGCCTCCGTGCTCCGTGATGTATAATACAATTGTCTGTTTAAAAAAAATAAAATAAAAAAAAAAAAAAATAATAATAATAATAGTAAATAATAATAATAATAATAATAATAATAATAATAATAATAATAAATAAAAACAGTTTTTTGTGTTATTTCTGTTTTTTAAGCAGGATAACACTCCAGGGCTTGTGTGTTGTGTTGCATTACCATACGGCTTTGTTCGTTATAAGCTTAGCTTCCTAGTAAAGAATACATTTTAGACACTCCGAAACTATATAAAGAGTTTAGACCTTTTTTTTAAACTTCTCCATGTATGCATTTTCTTCCTGCTTCTGTAGCTGAGTTTTCAGGATCTCAAATGTTGGGTTTGCAATGGAATCTATAAACTACTGTTTTTACCATAATTATGTAACCTTTTCACAGACTACCAGTGGTCTGCAGATTGAGAACCACTGCTCTAAAGCGCACATGTATTAACACAAAGAAAAAGGCACAAGGGCCAAAACAAAAGGATTAAACAAAACAATAATCTGTAGGCTGGACATTCACCTTCACTACATAAAACAAAACCATTTACAACACAGTTCACAAACTCATTTACTTCTTACCCAACAAACAAAGGATGTCTCCCCTTTTATACAGATGGCCATTCCCCAATTGGCACTCGGTTACCTTATTTGGAAATGGCCACACCTGTGATTGTTGCCAGGGACAGATTTAACTCCATCCCTACCAAACTTAACCCTATTTACACTGGCACAGAGCTATTGACTACAGTGAAGTTCTACAGGCGCTTAAAGATCTAGCGATACATCTGCAGATCCAGACGATCCCGATCCTTACTTTATGAAAGTTGCTGCTGATATTATAGCTGAACCTTTGTTCATATTTTTTTCATTTATTTTGACAAATGAAATACCTAAAATATGAATATCTGCATGTGTTACACCATTACTGAAGGGTGGTGGTGATTCTGTTTCCAATTTGTCTTTAGTTAATGTAAGGCTAAAGCACTACTTGAATTTTCCTAACTAGGTCTAATCATAAATTGAGCTAATCATGGTACAGTAACATCAATCCTAAAAGTTATGGATGATACTACCTTGGCCTGGATACAAATGAAGTATGTGCATGTGTGTTCATTGATCTTTCTTATGCTTTACACAGTGGGTCGAGAGCATCTGTTTCACAGAAGTGTGAATATCAGTATAGGTGAGAAGGCAGTTAGATGGTTAAAAAATGATTTTATAACTTGAAGCCAAAGTATAAAAGCAGATGGGTTAACTTCAGGAGAATAATAAAAAAAATAAGTTCCTCTATAATTGGACCAGTCTTGTTTACACAAAAATTTTACCCTGCATTGTTAATTTATAAACCTCACAGATAATCTCCTCGGACAATCATTTTCCAAGTAAAGAAATCATTAAAAAAAAAAAAAAAAAAAAAGACCACCTGGACTTTCTCATCTTGAAACGTTCACTCTAACAATGCCTTAGTCTAGAAGAGTCAAATACAATCCAGTACAAAAAAAAAAAACTTGTACTGCTGCGCTGAATAATAATGCTTATTGGCCCATTATGTTCTGTGTGATTAATCACACAAATTGCACTATATAAGGCATTGATCTAAAATTTACAAATATACTATTGCACAATTGTTGTAATTTAATTACAGGGTTGTACACAGCAACTAATCTAATCATTACCATTCTTACTGTCACAAAAGAAAATTACTATGGCATATAGTTTTCTTTGAGGTTGCAAAAACCTGTTCTACCAGTTAATCAAGTTCCTCTTAAGATTTGTTTATACTTGAGTGTTTATACTTGAGCACCGACCTAAGCTGGCTCTGGCCCCAAATGTGTGCATAGCCCCTGAACTTTATTGCATTCAGAACAGAAAATAGGAGGCACTTTTTTACACAGAGAATCTTGGGAGTTTGGAACCAACTGAAGCTGACATCCTGGGATCCTTCAAGAAGCTGCTTAGTGAGATTCTGGGATCAGTAAGCTACTAACAACCAAGTGAGCAAGATGGGCCGAATGGCCTCCTCTTGTTTGTAAACTTTCTTTTGAACTGTAATGCATGCCCGATAAGGTTATATCTACCACCCCTTGTGTGAAGACATTTGATGCAGTTTTGTACTTTTAAATGTGAGTACAATATCACAACTGGAATTTTAGTGTGTACGACCGGGACCTAAAAATTAAGGCTGGAAAATTGGGTAATCCCAATTTTTCTGAAAAAGTTTTGTGACAACTAGGCTTGTTTCACATTTATCCCACATAAATTGTGCACATTTCACATTCCAGCACAAATCTAAAAGTCTGTTTTATATTTTGGAATCCTCAGTCTCTCCGGGTTCTGTCACCGATATTTTTTGGTTCTGTATTCCGAGCAACAATCCCAACTTCCTGTTGCTGTTGTCTGTGCCTGTTTGATGCTAACAATCAGGGTCTTTCTCACCAATGTACATAGCGAACACAGAGCCGCCTCGATGCGTTCACAATGGAGCAAAATGCAGCCCAAAGCTATCTCGGAGCCCCCCTCTGGTCAGGCCACTTTTAGGATGGCTGCCTTTGTGTGTTTCATCCATTCAGTCGTATCCGACTCTTGGTGATCCGATGGATAAAGTTCCTCCAATGTTCTCGGTCATTGATGGCATTCTTTAGGTTTTGGAAACTCATGTTCGTATCGTTCTTGACCGCATCCAACTATCTTAATCTTGGTCTTCCTCTTTTCTGTTTTCCTTCCATCATTCCAAGCATAATCTTTTTTTTCCAGGGAGTCCTCTCTCCTCATTATGTGTCCGAAATATGCGAGCTTCAATTTGGTCATAAATGATTCCAGTAAACGTTCTGGCTTGATTTGGTCTAGAATTGATTGATTTGTTCTTCTGGCAATCCAGGGAATGCGCAAAAGCCGCCGCCAACACCAGAGTTCGAAGGAGTCATTTTTTCGATTATCATTTTTCTTGATTGTCCAACTTTTGCATCCATACGTCGCTACAGGAAAGACCATTGCCTTGACGATTCGTATTTTTGTTGTCAAAGAGGTGTCCTTGGACGGCTGCCTTTATGTGATAAAAAAAAAAAAAAAAAAAAAAAAGACTTAAACCACCTCAAAGCCAGCTTAAAAGTGGCTAGTGTAAACTGGGTATGGGATAGATTCAGCAGTCCTTTGCACTTCACATACTCATCTTGTTAATAAGGGTGTGTAAAAATAGAATATTATGTAACTGATAAAGTTCTAGTTAAGGCAAGCACCTGAGGTAACTGCTTATCTGATGGTACCAGTGCTGAGACAAGTTAATTGCAGTTTATCTGACATCTCTTTGCTTTGATGATGTGTCGTGTTGACTTAGAATGTTCTGATTTACAAGCGAGAAATATTGCCTGCATTGTTAAATGAAACCTGGACCAAACCATATTGTGCTCTGTGGAAAATTGGTTCACAGTAATTCTATTAAAAAAATAAATAAATAAAAAATAAAAAAAATATAATTGTATTGCCATTTTTCACATGAATTTAAAAAAACTGTAGAGAACTACAGTAGTAACTAGAAATAAAGCTACAATTGCTTTAATGAGGGTTGAAATGTATTTATTTTTGAGGGCGAGGCAGTTGGTTCAAAGTCAAGTTTGAAGTCAGATCATCTAAAAATGTAACACAGAATGAAAACAAATATCCTATGTTCACTTTCTGCAAAGAGAGAATACTGTAAAGTGCACTTGAAGCATGTTTCTTTGAAATTTGTGAAGTCTGTATACCTTATCTCTCAGATCTTTAAATAGCCCATGTTGGTTATTAATTGTAATGTGTATTTTGTTCATGACTTCTGTAAAGGAACTAAGCTGGCTCAACTGAATAAGCCTACCATTTATCCTGTCCTTAAAATGTCAGATTCTTCTAATGTTGAACAGTCTTGAGAAAAGCACCTATCTCTTTTAAAGTCTCTGTCATCTGAAACACCAGTCTTAGTGTAGACAGAAAGATTATTTCAATACAATGCCTGTAATTATTGGCAGTTCCTTTGTTCCTGAGGACTGCATGTTTAAAAAAAAAAAAAAAAAAAAAAAAAAAAGGTCCTCCTAAAACTGATTTTAAAAAGTGTAAAACACGCAACCCATCTGTTCCCATGATTGTACAATTGTTATGTCTTTATTTGCCTTTTAGTATCTAGACTTACCTGGATTTTGTATATAATACAACTGGCAATATATGTTTGAAAACATTTTTCTGGCTCCATCATTAAGCACTGTTTAATCCTTTTGGCACAAAGTTAAATTCCACTCCTTTCAATGCCGGATAGTTGTTGATAGTTCCTCAGGATGATTTTCTCAACAAGATGTGTGTGTTGTGTTGTTTTTTGGGGTTTTTTTTTGTGATCCCACCACTTTTATTTATTGTAATTATGTTACACTATACAGTATAATCTACATTTGTGTGATGTTGGAGCAAGCATGTTTTCAGTGTGGTTTGACTCTAGAGTAGTGTAGATTCCTTTGTATGTTTATACATATGCATGATCATCAGTTGTGAATTCAAATTATGAAGCCATTAGCTGAATGGTGAAAGACCAAATTCTGCATTTAATATATACAGTAGTACATAATTCTCCCAAAAATAATACTAGAAATGCACTGCCTTGCTGAAACACTACAAACGTGTGTTAGATATTTAAAAAGCGGGAAAAAATGTTCTAAAAATGCACCCCAGTATCTCTGTAGGGAGACTATATGTAGGCTTTTGAAGATATCCATTTTGTTCAATATTCTTCATTATATTTCTCATTGATCACATTTTTGCATTACCCAAAGTACAAGATTTGTATTCCTTCTAAGCATTGCAAGCCTTATTTGCTCATGTTGGTGGACAGTTGTGTTGCATTGCTATAGACGCATGCCTGAGATTCCAGCAGATCTTCACTACAGTTGTTAAACATACTCTGAGTTTTTATGCAAGGGAAAAAAGATTGCTAGCATTCACATAAGAGCTGGTTTGTGAGCCAAAAATGACAGATGCTGTGCTGCAGCTGAGATGTAAAGGGCGTTGATGAATCACTCGCTCGGCTCTATTCTTGGATAAAGAAGAAAATGAAGTAGCATTTTAAATTCTTCAACTATGGCTTGGTTTACATGCAAAAAAAGTCACTCTTGGATTTGGGTTTACATGTAGTTTTCTTTTAGGGAGAGAAATTCTCCTTCAAAGTTCAAATTTTAAAATATGTGAGGGTATATTTAAATGTTTGTCAGTGTTCCAGTTTGACTTGAGCAACCTCTTATATCGGGTAATTTTCTTAAACAGGGTTTTTAGGTTGTGTTGAAGAACTGCAAGTGCAGCCTGCCTCATTTGGCCATCAAAAGCTATACATTAAATACAAGCAAGGGAAACAAAACAAAAATCCAGACATAGTGTTATAATAGATAATTGTAAACCACGAATGTTCTGTAGGGTCCTGTTAAGAATCTAGAATATGGTATTGGAGCACCTTGCATGATGATTTTTAAATTTGTCATTTTGTCTCAAACACAACATATTTTTATTGTCTTTATTTGAGGTCCTGGAGTAATTCACAGGGGATATCACACCAACTGATTTACCTACAAGTCAGTCACGTATCCTCCATATGTTCAAACTGTACAACCAAATAATGACTCCAGTTAAACCAATCTAAGAATTAGTAAGCTGTTAACACATGACATATTAGCTAAAGAGTATACTTGTTATACTTGTGAATTAAGAAAACATAAATAATATTATATTTAAGTTAAGTCAACTTAAAAAATATTAAAGCGCATATATCAAATCTAAATGTCACTCACATCAGATCAAAGGATCTAATAATAGGTTGTCTTACAATATAACAAAATAAGAGACGAGGGGACAAACCTTTTTTTTATTTTTAATGTCTGCTTCTATCTCTAAATCTCAACACAGGCGTAGGGTTATCCTTCCAGGTGATGGATTAAAATGCAAAACTCATCTCTAGATATAGATTGACTTTATACAGCTAAAATTCCTCCGAGACAAATAATTAAACATTATATTAAAGCGTCAGATATTTATTTTTATTTTTTTGTATTCATACACATCTGTGTTTATAAAAGATTATGGTTTTTGTCATGCAATTAATTTCCAAAATCGTTGTCGGAAAGTGTTTTAAAATGTGGTGTTCATGTTTCAACATGTCGCCTTGATTTGCTGACGTCCCCTGCATTGATGATTGTGAAACAGAAACTAGGTGGAAGTTCTTATTAAAAGATAAATGCCCCTGGGTCCTTTCTACTAACGTCATTTGAGTTTTTGTCATACATTTCTGTATAAGTTTTGCATTAAACAGACATAATTAGCTGTTCTGTTTGTCATAAACTACAGGTTTTAATATTTACTCTATGGATATGGTGTTGAAGTATTATGTTGTGTTTAGTCAGTGTACCATGCAAAGTCATAAATTTGTATATTTTTTATAATTATGTTCTATATACATATGAAATTTAATTACATTGGACTCTTGCTGTGGAAAATGCTCAATTTACTTTGATTTAGCTCAGCTCCTTGGGTGTTTTATTTGACTGCATGTCTTCTTTTTTTTAAGTGCACTCATTTTTTTTTTTTTGGGGGGGGGGGGTATTTTTCTTCTTATTTTCTTATAAATACTAAAAGGTCCTTTTTTTCCCCATTGGCGGCAGTTTGATTTTCCACACAGTAGTTCCACATAAAGTATGTAAACCACTTGCTTTAATTGCTGTAATAATGTGTGTAACTTTCTCTTTGTTGCTCTCTTTTTACTTTTAAAGAGCTGTTTGCCTTTTAAGGCTTCCATTTTTCTTTTTACACTTGAGATGAGTAGGTTGCCACAGTTTATTAATATAATGTGTAAAATAAATAAGTCCCAATTCCTTCCATTAATCGAGAGCCCTATTGAAACTGTAGTGTCTCATGATCATGTTGTAATTGTATACTTCACCTATTTGTACCCTTTTAAAGCAAACCCTTTTGGCTTTGCAGTTTGTTTATATTCCCCAAAGTTTCAGCTGCTGCCGCAGAAGTATCCATACTGCAGGTCTTTGAGCAGTCTTTGCCAGTCTTTGCTTTGGTAGAAACCACAACTTGTTGAGTTAGAAGCCGTTTTGCTTCCCATAATGTAATTTACTCATGCACGCCTATTGACAACCCTATTGAGGGAAGAAAATAACAAAAACAACTCACCAGTAAATAGGGGCTAGTGCCTGATATTTCTGCGTATGTAATGAGCAGTGTTGTTTGATGCATTGCTGTTATGGTTAAGATGCTTGCTTGCGGTGTGCCGGGTCGCTGGTTCGCACCCAGCCTCCGCCCTGTTATATTTACATGAAGTATATCCAAAATATAAAGTTAAATGGTTACTCGATTGTGCCATTGTTTTGTCTTTACTAAATGCATTTTGGTTCCACATTCCTTGCAGTCGATAATGTCACATGCTCAAAAACGCAGAGCCATGTGTTTTAGACAATCTGTGAACTTGATTATAAGAACCTTGCTTAAACATGCTAATTTACTTTGATAGAAAACATAGCTGTTTAAAGGTTATGAAAGACCACAACTAATGGATATAAAAATGTATCAATGTTTTGATTGGCCCTATTGCTTAAAAACAGCAACCCTGGGGATCAAGTGGTGTTTGAGCTGTGATTTATTGGAGATAGGCATTTATAACACAAATAGACAAGATTTGAACTAAGAGGAAAGACCTTGGAGCATGGAAATTTGGCGAGAAAAATATAGCCGTTGACTGTGAGCAAGGGGAAGTCACGTGAACCTTTCAACTGTAAACTGTTTGGCAAGGTTGTCCTCGGCTCACCGCGCACCAGCGACCCCTGTAGTCTGGCCAGGCAACTGCGGGCTTGCCTGTAAGCTTCGCAGAGCTGCGTTGTCCTCCGGCGCTGTAGCTCTGAGGTGGCTGCACGGTGGATCTGCAGAGTGAAAAGAAGCGTTCGGCTGAGGAAAGCGTGTGTTCATCTTTGCCACTCCCGAGTCAGCGTGGGGTCGTAACTGTGAGCTGAGCCTAAAAATAATTGCTATTTTAAATTGGGAGAAAATTTAAAAAATAAAAAAAACTATTGGTGACTACTAAATTTATAAAAATAAATAAACAAAACAATTTCCAGTGGGCTTATTTTTTGTTTTTTAGATTCTATTCCTTATTCATATTCTGGAAGATTTTGCTTGTGTAAATGCTGCAAAATGCGTTCTGGAATATGTCCTCTTCAATTCCAGTTCAGCCAGCATATTTACTAATGCACCATGCTGAGGACACGTTCCGGAAAGATTCAAGACAATTCCCAGCAGGCACTGCAAGCAACCTGATAAAACCTTTGTTCAGATTGAGTTGATTTAGCCCCATTTATAATGCATGCCATTCTTCTTTCAGGTTCAGACAGCTTCAGCTGGGAACAGACAGCCAGGTTGCTGAGTTGCTCAACCAAGTCAAGTTCAAATCCTTTTGAAGCCGAGCGCGCTCGGATGATACAGGAGGAAACAGCCAAAAATCTCAGTCAGTGCCAATTAGTGTGAGAAACACCAGAAAAAATTGGAGGCAAGTTTACAATTTCTTTTTTAATTAAGTTTCAGCCAGGTAACCATAGTTTTTGCCAACATGAATCACTTGTTAGTTAACTTAACCCATGGCACACCATCTGGTAAACATTTTTTTTTTTTTTTAAATGCATCCTATATTTACTTTATTTACTTTCAAGTCCTGGCATTAAACATTATTTCACTTAAGCTGGTTTTCTTGTCATAATGGATTACAGATCATGTTCCTATTACTCAATGTATTCCCATTGTTCCTATTAATCAAAATTGAAAAAAAAAATAAAAAAATGTTGCCATGCAAGCGCAGAAAGTAGGTCATACAAATTAAAGATACAAGTACTTGTGATTTACTTGTAATTTTCTTTTTCCAGCTAGGCAGGTTGTTAGTGATTTATCACATTTTAAACCTGTGCTTGGTGAGGTAGTTTGATCTGTGTTGAGCTAACTTAATTTTCATGCAATATTGTTTTGCTAGATGTTTGTGTCTAAGACTGGCGTTGGCTTAAGGTGGTAAAATAGCTGCATACTGTGCACATTCACTACAGAAACACTCACATGTGTTGGTGCCTTTGTGCTCATTGTTAAGCATATTTTTATACTTTCGCATACATTTTTAAATGTTCGTGCCATCTTTACACAATTGTTATATTTCCCTATTCTTTCCTAGTACTAGCGATCCTGGTATATACAGTTATCAAGATAATACGGTTTCCCTTCCATGTTTTGGTGACTCTGGTTAACACACACAGTAGTGACGATTCCCAATCAACCCATCTCAAACTGACATTTACTTCCAGGCTTGTAAACCAGCTTGTGGCCAGGGCTAATTTTCTAATCACTCAATAAATCAATTAGAACCTGGCCACTCCCCCCCCACCCCCCCTTATCTCATCAGGAAGGGGAATTCTAACTCCAGCCCTGCCACAATACTAAACAACATACAGAACACCACTGAAGTTGTTTAAAAAAAATAAATACATTTAAAAAGATACAGAGAGCAAAATTGCACAAGTGGGCCTACATAGGATTCAATACACATGGTGGGGGGCAATAATAATTTGGCAAAAAAAAAAAAACTTAATTTCTGCAAATATGTCCTTTTGATAGTTGTATTAAATGGTGAAACAACTTCAATAGTAAATACTTTATTCAAACCTAGTCCTTTTGTTTCAGCATTTTGTTTCCTAACTTTACACACTGTCCAATAATTCTGAATTGCTTCTTGCAGTGGAGAATGAGGATGAAGCAGAGATAGTTCTCTTTTCATATGGATATGGAGCTAATGTTCAGACAACAGCTAAACGGCGCCTTAAACAGAGGTGGATCTTTTTTTTACATTTATTTAATCAAATTATATCAACTGAAACAAGATGAAACATTTGTTTTGGACCATTGCCATGTAAGCTTTATATTAAACCTGAACACCTCTGTCAAGTTTTGAAACCATCAAACAAGATATTCTGGTTTTAGTGAAGTATGTGCTTTTGCTTTAAATAGCAGTATGAACAAAGTATTTGAACAGACATGTTTATGTTCTGTTTGTATTTTTGTGTAATGTTTTGGAATGTCTTGCTCATTTAAAAGTTATCTTAATATCTGCAGTGCTCCAAAATGGGGTTACATGTTGTAATATGATTCCTAATTTTGTACATTTTTTTCCATATTTGATTTTTATAAAACATACCTTGTTGGCTTACAAGTTTGTTTACCTTAGTTTTGGCTGCGGTTCACAATCTTGCTGATTTTAATCCTTTTTGCTGCTCACTCACACAGTGAGCTAAACAGGCACACTCCTGCTTATTACTGCATCAACAAATGGTTTTAAATGTGACATCAGGAAAGCAAAACAAGAACATGGTTTCTAAAAATTAATTAATTAAAAAAAAAAAACCTTCAGTATGTAAAATATATATATATACATAGTCAGCTGTACAAAACCTGCATAATACAACTGCATTGTTTTTCACATAATGCCCAGCTATATCAATGGCTAAGTCAGTTTACTAATGTTGGATATCTTTTCCAGGTTTAATTTGAGTTGGCCTCTTTGTATCATATACAGTAGATTATTAGTTTTATTATTTCCCACATGGGATGCAGGTGGTTGTTCTACACTTGGATCTAATGAGTATTGACATTGCAAGCTTTTTGTTTGGTTGGTTTATTTGTTTGTTTTCACTTAATTTAAACAAATGGTAGAGTCTACCACGGCATCCTGGAAGCAACAATTTAATAACCCTTGCTGCAAACAACATCCAACATTATCACAATTGTGGTTGCATACTGACATTTAAGCTGTTTCCACTACAGCTGTTTCTACAACATTTACATATACTTTAATCTGTCACAAGCATGGTAGAATTCCGGTTGAGCAAACTAAGCTTTTGGTAGATTTTAATGGGATAAAAGCAGCTTATATGTTTGTCTTGTATAAACTAGGTATTTTTAAGTAGGTTAGAGATAGAGGCCACTGGTTTGCATGCGGCACATCACGTTTAATGTTGTGTGTGTGTGTGTGTGTGTATGAGTAATATATATATACACACACACACACACTGAGTGTACAAAACATTAGGAACACCTGCTCTTTCTATGAAATAGACTGGCGAGGTGAATCCAGGTGAAAGCTATGATCCCTTATTGATGTAACCTGTTAAATCCACTTCAGTCAGTGTAGCTGAAGGGGAGACAGGTTAAAGAAGGATTTTTAAGTCTTGACACAATTGAGACATGGATTGTGTATGTGTGCCATTCAGAGGGTAAATGGGCAAGACAAAAGATTTAAGTGCTTTTGAACAGGGTATGGTAGTAGGTGCCAGGCGTGCCAGTTTGAGTGTGTCAAGAACTGCAACGCTGCTGGGTTTTTCACTCTCAACAGTTTCCTGTGTGTATCAAGGATGGTCCACCACCCAAAGGACATCCAGCCAACGGCAGGCCAGTGGTCGAAAACGGGTCATTGATGAAAGAGGCCAAAGAAGGCTGACACGAATTGTGCAGAGCAACAGATGGGCTACAGTTAGTCAACTGACAGTACAGTACAACATTGGTGCCGAAAGACCCATAAAAGAATGCACAACTTGTCGTACCTTGACACGAATGGGGTACGGCAGCTGACGACCTAACAGAGTTCCACTTCTTTCTGCAAAACACAAGAAACTGCGATTGCAGTGGGCTAAGGAAGGAAAAGGATTGGAAAAACATTGCCTGGTCTGATGAATCCCAGTTCCTGCTGTTTCACGCTGATGGAAGGACTAGGTTATGGAGAAAACCACATGAGTACATGCATCCATCAACATTGTAGGCTGGTGGTGGTGGTGTGATTGTGTGGGGTGTGTTTTCATGGCACACATTGGGCCCCTTGATAAAAGTGGAGCAACGTTTGAATGCCACAGAATATCTGAACATCATTGCCAATCAGGTGCATCCCTTCATGGCAGCAGTGTATCCATCTGCTAATCCATCATGCCACAAGGCTAGGATTGTCCAGGAATGGTTCCACGAACATGACAGTGAATTCAGCTTACTGCAGCGGCCTGCCCAGTCACCAGATCTCAATCCAATTGAGCATCTGTGGGATGAGATGGAATGAGCTATTCGGAGTAGAGATCCACTACCAGAGAACTTGACACAACTGTGGGAAGCATTGGAGTCAACAAGGGCCAGCATCCCTGTGGAATGCTTTTGACACTTTGTAGAGTCCATGCCCTGTCGAATTGAGGCTGTTCTGAGGGCAAAAGGGGGTGCAACTCAATATTAGGAAGGTATTCCTAATGTTTTGTACACTCAGTGTATTTATTTATTTTGTTTTGTTAAGCACCTGTTTGTTTAGCACACTTTCTGTTAAAGACCTCATAAAGAACTTTACGGTGCAGTTCGTGGGGTTCTTCCAGTGCTTGCTATAAACTCCACTGCTTCTCTTCTATTACCTATGAGTTTAACCTTCTGCTGTGGTCTTCTCCTTTTTTAGACAACTGTATTTTATGATTCTGTCAAGTTAAATCCTAGGTATTGCATAATATAGAAAGAAATTGCAGCAGGGTTATTACACCTTTATTGGTTGATGACACATAAACTATATTGAGAAAACTATACGTGTCCCAGTCTAGGTCTTACGTGCATGCCCTGTGTGTCGGAACATTTCTGAAGGTAGTAAAAATGTCAATGTCAATGACCTTTTGACCTGTTTATTTCTCGATGCATTTGAAGGACTTTCCATCAAAAGCAAATCGATGTAACGTGGTCAAGCAACCCCCTCTTGGTCCACTTGAGATGGAATGACCCAGCAGTCGTGTGACAAAGCAATGTTGTACTTTCAATACCTAATATCTCAGAAAGCATACATTAATGAGAACTGTTGACCTAAACCTCAGACCTACAACTACTATATAGCTGTCCCCTATCTTTAATGGATGATTGGTTGCTTTATGATTGTGTCCTTGGTCCTGAGATGGAGACCAAAATCTTTGGGTACTGTCTTCAAAATGGATGTAAATATGGTGTATACGATTCTCTTCTATCAATGAAGACTGTGGAGACCTATGTTTTCATGGTTTACTATACTATATTGTGGTGATTTACTTGCATACATCTGAGAAAACCGTTTGGCCTTTTTAGGGAGTTGTAACATACTCTTCACTGTATATGCTCCAAATAAAATGGGCAAATGGGCTGCTGTTATATTGTATATTTACATGTATCATTTTACATTTGTCACATTAATGAGAATATTTATTATGGCTTGATATAGTTTGGGACTTGAAAAGGTCTTAATTCAGACAGTGCCGTTAAGCAAGGTTTTATTTTAGTTGGTTTTGAAGTTTGTATTGGTTCACCCCATCAAATACTACTGGATAAACACAATGGATTGTGTTGTTAATGGCCTCACTTGAAGGCGTGAAACACATCCCACTCTTTAAGAAGACGAGTAGTGAAGCAATGCAACAAATACATCAAATGTCATTTGAGCGGATTAGACTGCATGTGTTAGCACTCACTGATGATACCAAATAAGAGTTATGGAAACAATTGCTAAGCCAGAGTTTTCTGCAATGTAGATATTGCAGCACAACCTCATTAGTGCTTGTATTGGCAGAAAATGAGTTTTATAATGCCTTAGTGCATATTCATGTTCATATCTGTTTGCCTATAGATTACAGTATCTAGGAAACCAAATAAAAATATCTTTGACCCAGAGAAAACGTAAATGTAGTGCATTCCCTAAGACTTGCACAGTCGTGCAGTTCATTGTGTATATTGTTTAGTTTGAAACAAGTGGAGAACTGATTTTTTTTTTTTTTTTTTTTTTTTTTTTACCAAACTAAGGAATGGTGCAGACAGTACAGGTGAAGAAAAACATCTAGTGGGATACGGAAACACAGAACCTTTTAGACAAAGGCAAGAGCAGTAATTGACAGACAGGGACTGTTGCTGAACTTGCAGCTGTTTCAAAGTACCGCCTTTTCAAGCAGCTGTCACTTTTAGTATTAAAAAGGCCTATGATTAGACTGGCGAATAAGAAATGGAAAATTGTCCAAAAAACAAAATTTTGGGCTTACCACGTATCTCTAAAAATAGTCACATATTTTAGACAGCTTTGTTTTTGAAGGACAGGTAACAACTGTTTGACTTTGTTAAAAACTTCTCAAATTAATTATAATAATACAGATTATTCATTACGTTTCCATTTATTTAATTGTGGCTTATAATTGTAATTGTATTTATAATTGTAAATGTCTTTTTTAGTTAAACTGACATCTAAGTACAAATAGCCCAAAAATAAGAGTGTCCTTATATAATAAAATCAATGCGCTTTGCATTCTGCACATCTGGATTGGCTGCCCTATCCCAGAAGCATGATTTCTCTGCTGTTGTCAGTGGTGGCCAGCTTTAGTAGCACATATGTAAGTATAATTTTGCGGTTATTGTGGGCCAATACATAGATCAGTAAGGCCATGTGTAGTTAAACATTATGTGTTGTAGGGTTTAAAAATGCTATGGCATATGTTTTGTTTTTCTTTAGATAGCTTTTCCATTCCTTTCTTCCAGCTGGAGAGAGCTAATCACCTCTTGAACCAAGCACAGCAACCATACAGCTATCTAATAGAAACAGTTCGTCAAAAGGACTCCCAGATCCAGGCTCTGAAAGAGTGTGTTTCACAGCTGGAGAATGATGTCAGGTAAACACCAACAGTGTTTAAGTTTTATTGGTCATTTAACATTATTTGAGTTGTTTTTTTCCTAACCTAAACATTTCCTTAGCTATTTTTATAAAGGTGAATTTAACAACATAAACTCCTTATGACTAAAATATCAGTTTGACAGTAAACTTGTTTCAAAATGTACAAATGTTGTGACATTTTAAATTAATTTCTCATTATTACTGATTTTATAGGGACTTAACTTTCAAAAATCCTAGGATTTCATTATTCTTCTGTCAACCCATCTCCTTCTTTGCAGAAATATTTCCCTTTTGTGGGTCTGTGGTTCCCGTAACCTTTTCTTGATTGATCAGTGGGGTTAATAGGCAGCAGAATTAAAGTCAACTGCTATGTAGATCAGTGTTACTCAACTCAGGCCCTCGAGGTCAGATCCACTCCAAGCAGGTTGTAACATAGTTAATTGAAGCTGCTAAAAGGCAATTAACTTATTTACGGCCTGGTTGGAATAAATAAATAGATCTCAAGGACCAGAATTAAGTACCACTGATTTAGATAATTGAAATGGACTCTATAATGAACATTACTGAACCTCAAAATCACATAGCTGCATACCACAAAATGTGTAGTACATTAAAATAAATTGTGCTCTATTAATTTGATCTTCACAGTTGTGTATCTTAATATCACCAATGTGCTACAGTAATTATTATTTGCATACCAAGTCTCTACATCTGTTTAATAAATTAAACTTTTTCTTATTGTGAAAGGGCAAATAATAATTTTTCATTTTTTCATAAATAAAATATCTTGATTTTGTGTAGTCGGTACTTTTGTGTTATCCTGGGCTGGTAGCTGATTTTCGCCCTTATTGCCAAAGAGGAGCTACCAACACACCATTATGTTCCATTTCCTTTTTTCATTTATCCAAAAGGTGACAAATCACAACGTTCATTGTTCGCCATTAAAAACAAGCACCATGAGTAGGAGTATGAACCCCTGAGAGAATCTTTCACGCTTTGAATCTAGGCACGCAAAGCAGTTACTTTTGAGGTTTCTGTTGTAACTTGTTTATTGAGTCGCCCTCAAGGTATAGTGCACAGGTAATGGGTTGGGAGAATTGCCAAGGAAGAGTAAGGAGCCTTGTGCAGGGAAGGTCAGAATAACTGGATGAACATAAGGACACAGTTTCATACTATGTATTAATGAAATGGCTAACCTCAATGAATTTAGTTATGTATGTATTTTTTACTTTCATGAACAATATAAACATAAATCAATTCACTTTTCCATAAGTTCTTCCCTCATGTATTACTTTTGAGTTATAATCTTTGATATACTGTGATATACTGTCATTTCCTTGCTTGCTTTAAATACACATGTCAAGGGCAGTATGTGGTACGTTGTCTTCATTGATAGGAGCGACACGTTTTTCTTTTTATATTTTTTATAACCGACACGTACACATTTCACATTATACATTCAAACAGAGCAGACCTGCGTAACATGGGACAGTTTGTTCAGTACCCATGAAGCTGGGCTAGTTAAGTCACTGCAGGATGTGTTAAATGAAACATGACTACTGAGCTTTTCTTTTAACATACAAATTCAGATAACATACTGCATATAATAGCATCAGAGGATCCATTTATTTTCTGTCAAGCAATTAATCTTGGTTTTAATTGCATATGTAATTGATGCAATTACTGCATCCAACTCATTCATGTTTGTTTTATTATTATTATTATTATTATTATTATTATTATTATTATTATTATTATTATTATTATTATTATTAAACTTCTTATTACCTATAAGGCCTTACATGGTCTTGGACCTTATCTTCAAGATCTGCTGACCCCATATGTTTCTGGTCGTTCCCTGAGATTGGAAAATGATAATCTTCTGACGGTTCCTAAAATTCATTTGAATTTAGTTAGTCTTTGGAACTTGCTCCCGATTCATGTCAGGAATGTGAGCACAATTGAATCTTTTAAATCCTGTTTGAAAACGTAGTCATTTGGGTCTGTTTATTTGTAGCTGGATTATATATTAGACACAGGCTTTTTTATATTTATTTTGTAAAGTGCCATGGAATGCTTGCATGAAGAGCACTGTGGAAGAGAAATTTGTATTGTATTGTCATCGTATTATTATTATTATTATTATTATTATTATTATTATTATTATTATTATTATTATTATTATTATTATTATTATAATAATAATAATAATAATAATAATAATAATAATAATAATAATATTGACCAAAAAACAACCCAGCGTAATAAAACATTGTCCTATTTTTGGAATAATATTGTTGCTATTCTTTATATTTTTTTTATATTTATTTACACAAACTTATACAGAAAAACTCTAGCAATTGCTGTTTAAATTGATTGAACCAACTGCTAAATCACAGTGGATTCAGATTATTATTCACCTTGATGCATTTCAAATTATACTGTATATTTTCTCATCAGTTAACTTTTAAAATTGTATCTTTTACTGATTTTCATTGCTGTTTTAAAACAAAAAAAAGCCTTATCTTTTATTCATATCTTAAAATTGTCTAAATAAAACAAGGCATTCATTGAGAAATGGTTATTTTCCTTAATTATAAATACTATTATAGTATTGTACTTTTCATACTTTGCCTCATAGTGCAGTTATATGACTAACTTTCCATGCAAATGCCGACTGCACTCATGACATTCCATCTACTCAAAAATGGTGCTGCAAGGAATGAATTCCGGTATGCTAAGAGGGTCAAAACAGAGGAGTGTGATTAACATGCGTTAAAAACATTAATCTCCAAAGAAATGAACGTGTTAATCGCAGAAGTTAACGCCAATTTAATTGTCAGCCCTAATTTATTTATGATGTTTTTTGTTTTGTTTTTCAGCACCTTAAAGAAAGAGAGAACTGATTTGCAGAGAGTCAAGAATAACATGGCAGCAGATTTAGAGCGTCTTCTGAACCACCATGAGGTAATGGTTTTGTCCTACTAGTTCAGCTGCGTGCCTGTCTTTTGAATTCCCTTGAGAAAGTGATCTTTTAATAATTGGCAGATTCGACACACATTCACATGTAATGCGTTCTTTGTAGTCCTTGCTTAGGAAATGTGGTTTTGACTGGTGCTATTGACAGATACGATTTGTTTACAAAACCCATCCAATCACTGTACAAGGCAAAACAGTGTTATCATCAAATAATCTATTACAAACAATGTGTTTATAATATAATATGTAAAACCACAGGTATAACAGGCAAAGGCTGGGACTCAACCACAACAAAAGCATTGATAGACTCAAGTTCATAACCCATGATCTGATCTCACATGCAGGATTTAGAAGTATGTCGCACAACAAACATGTTTACTGCACGGTAAAAATAAAACCAAATATGCTGCTTATTGAACCTGACTGGAAACTTTGGCGTTTATCAGTTGGAAGTAGAGAACCTTCATAAAACAACCATGTGTCTTTGTTTACTGTTAGGAAATTAAAACTCAACTGCACCAACAAATACACATTCACAGCACTGAATAATTTAGAATGCAAATTAATAGATTACAAAACAACCTCCAAGCCTGAAGCAGTTTTTACACATTTAATGACCAGGTAGTGTCTTCTTTAGTACAGTTGTACACCCAATGAAACTGTCTTCCAAAATTGGTTATAATTCCAACAAATTAATGGAAAGAATTTAAAATCCATGACAGCTAATAAACTAATAATCACCTGACTGATGCAACAGGTTTAAAACTGGTTCAAAGTTAACTGCTTAGAAAGACCTGTACAATAAAATCACAGTTGTTTTTCATATCTTGTTTTGTTTCTGACAATACTAGAACACTGAATAGTGTTAACATACAAAACAAATATTGAATTAGTGTTGTCGTAGAATTTTTTTTTTTAAGTAAACAAGTTTGTTAAACATTTCTTTTTAACCTAGGGTTTTCCACCTTTTTTTGAAACTGTACCCCTTCATTCATGAGGTTTCCGCTAAAGTACCCTTTACAATTTTCGCTCACTGAATGGTACTACAGTTGCAATAAAAGGCAGAATAATCTGGTTACACATTTCTTTTTTTTTTCCAGTTTATTTAATATATCATTTTTCACAACAGTCTGGGACTGACAAACTGCTGAGACAGAAAACCAAACAGTAGGCTTCATTCTTAAAACTTAATTACATGTCTTTGGGTGCACAGTATTTGGGAATCTTTGGAAACACTTGTATTTGCTTTCTATTGGGCAGAGTCATTAGAAATAATACAAAATAGTCTGTACTGTAAACGTTTATCACAATACTGTTTACTTCCCATCTCAACATAATTGTGTGCCGTTTAAAATGCTTATAGTAGCCTGTCAAAAACATTAACCTCAAGTTAAAATTAATTACTATCAATAGTATATATTTTTTTAAAGCCAGCATAAAAATTATCCAAAAGGACTGTGTATAACTTTGTCGCTTTGCACTTTCTGTACTCTTGTGTTTATTCCTTTGTTTTTATTTTGCAAGAAATGTATCAGTTTCAAACACTGAAAACATATTCAACCAGCTGTACTAAAAAGCAGCCGCATTAATAAATAAAACAAACACCATCAAAGTATGAGTATTGTGCTTATTATTCATTTATATTTAAAAAAAAAAAAAAAAAATTAAAAATGCAGAAACACTACTTCACTGATACGACAAGATGAAAACAGCAAAGATCATGAGCAGCGCAGACCGCTCTCCAGGCAGTTGCCAGACGCCTGCTTCACCTATATGTGGGTGTGAAGTAGTTGACAGGTGCTTGTTTTACCAAAACACATCAGGATATTGGACAACCTTCTGTTTCTCTTTCTGGTAGAGGTACAGTTGATATTTATGATGACAAAAAGCCTGAAGTTAAGGACATGTTTGACAGGGTTAACTTCACTAGTCTAGAACATTTAAAGTTTTTTTTTTTTTTTTTTTTATGCTGGCTTGATAGAAGAAAAAAAACTATTCAAGAGCTCATAATAATTTTTTTCTTTTTCATAAATACCACCGGGTAATGTCAGCAGAGGAATAACATGCAAACAAAAAGTGGCAAAGACAGTACATACCCATGAAAAATGCAGTTCTGGCATATTCATACATTTTATTTACAGATATAAGGGACTACAAACTATATAGTAAAGATACAGTAGTGCCTCATGACTTTCACTGCCCTTTTTGTAAGTGAAATGTTAAATAATATTATAGAAGTTATTTAATCATTTGATAAGCTTTTGTTTTACTTAAAGGAAAACTTTCCTCAATGGGGTATACCCTAACAAATTACACCAGCAAATGAAACCGTTAATGGTGACTTTACTTTGCTGCCAACAGGAGCAAATTGGGACTGTAAAAAAAGTGGCCATAATCGTGAGATGGTCTTTTTACTGAAGTTGCCTTAAAGCGAAGATTTACTGTACATACGTATGCTCATGTTTATTATTTCTTAATGACCAGTTCTTCAGGTACCTTTTGGAGGTAAGGAAAAGGTCTGCCACTTAACCTGTACAATCACTGGTCAGTAGTTAACCTTTAATAAAACCTACAGTACATATATGACCAGTATCTTCTTGTTACTATGTTCCCACATTGGCCCATGTGTATTTTGTTTGTTTGATTGGATGTTTTTTGTTTTTTTTTTATTTGTTGAAGAATGTAGTCGACCATTTATTTAGTTTTTGTGTCAACCTTCTTTTTTTCACTTGGTAGAAGTGACAGAATGATTTGTAGAGTTACTTGTGTTGTCACATGAATAAATCCTTAATGGGACATGCATTTATTAACTGCGAATCTGACCTATTTTCAACGAAGAATTCTTTCTGTGCATCCCCTTGGCAACATATTTGCCGACTTCACAACTTTAAGCATGTTGGCATAAAGCTTGCAGTCCTCTTAAACAGCTGTGTTGCAGTTGAGCTGTTTCACATGGCTGAACTGTGCTAAATAGTAATATTAAATGACCAAGAATCTTTAGCAGTGACTCTGGATGCTTACAATGATACCATTTACCATGTATCGCAAGGTATTCAAGTAATTTTATTTGTGAAGGAAATTTACCAGGTAAAATAGTGTCATTTTGGCTCCACTATTTCAACTGCTTCCCATAAAGTATTTGAGATGCTAGCTTCATATTCAATGAAAACTGCTTTGAGTAAATTCTTTGAATTTATTACTACACATATGCTGTCAAACTTCATTTAACTGTGCACTTGTACTGCAGATGGTTTCAATCAAATATATTTATACAGTATATAAAATACTGCATTTCATTTTTATAATCATTAGAAACTGCGTCCTCATCACTAACTAAACTTATAATTTTGCTGAAAGTGTAGATCTCACACGCAATGTTATGACAAAGAATTCTAAGCACAACGGAATCTACATAAACAGATTAAATTTGTTGATCTCCTTTAAATAAACAGTGTTTTTTCTGTACTTTTCAAAACAGCTGAGTCCATATTCAGCTCTTGTAGAATGTTTATTTCAAGTTTATATTGTTCACAGATTAATCATAACATATTTTCAAATTTTCATTTTCCAGGAATTATCTGTAATGAAACAGGTTCTGATTAACATGCATACCCGACGCTATGGTGATGGATTACCTCATCCTCGTAACGAAGCAGCAAGTGCGGCTGTAGTACTTGTGCCAAAAGCATTTGTCCGCATGAATGGAAAGGAAAATATCCAACCCAAACCAACTTTGTTTGTAAGTCTGACTTTCTGTGGGGAATGAGCTGAGAGCGTTCCACAGCAATGTGAATGGAGCAGCATAAACCCTGCAAACATTTACCACCCAGGCGTCTTTCTGAACCGTATAAGTTTTCTAATGCAAGTGTAGGGTGTTGCTTATTGTAAAACAGATCTCATATTTGGGCAAGAGGACAGCTAAGCAATGTTGGACTACTCCAACTATGCAAAATGATGTTTCTTATTATAAAAGTATTAACTTCTATAAATTACAAAGACAACGTTGTACTTAGAACTGTTAAAGATAAAAAAAAAGAGAGCTTCTGTTTTCATGTTCTTACATGGGATGGCATCTGTACACAATATAAGATGTGCTGGAATTTTGAAAAAAGCCTTAATGTTCTACAAGAATACACATTTGAAAGCAGGAGACACGCATGTCAAGTTTTTTGTTTTCTTCTCTATTTTGTTGTTCTTTTTTTTATGTAACCATACATCTTGCCCTAAACAACATTTATTTGCTTTGTTTTTTTCAGACAAACAGAGAGGCTCCTCCTGAGTGGTATAAAAAACTGAAGCAGAAAAAATAATTTCTATTTTTTGAAAATTAAAACAAAAAAGCAACATGAATAATTAAAATCAATCTGTGTGGTAAGATTATTTTTACATGATGAAAATGTTATTTTTTTATTTTTTTTTTTTTATGTGTGAATATACATTTTTATTGAAAGTGATTGAAAAAAATGCAGGGAATGACAGATGTCCCTGAATGTACCATATTTTATAGAAAACAAAATTAAACAGTTTTGCATGCGATCCACATGGTTTCCCCTGTGTTATGTTAATATTTATTTCATGGAGCTGTAATTTTAAAACCTGTATTTATGTAAAGGTAATTTTAGTAATGGTGGGGGGTGTAAAAACATGTTTGACTAATTTGTACATAATATTCATGAATGATCTGTTAATGCCTGAAAATTATAGCAGATTTTTTATTCAGATTTCTATTATTTATTTATTTTTGTGGTGTTTTGGCGCCATTTATGTGTAATGGTTGAACTGAAATACATTTTCTCAGGTAACAGCTGATTTAATATTATTGAAAATGTTGTATTGCTTTGTGATACTGTGTGCATAATTACCATGTCTCACTTTAACGGGTCAACAATGAAAAGATATTGTATTTCCAAACGATCTAAATATTAGAAGGGTATGTGAACGACACAGAAGACAGTTGTTGTTTTTTGAAGGGGTCTAAAACATACTGTTTGTCACTCACATATTGTGTAAAGGTATAGTACCTCATCTGGTTTTGCAGCTTTTACATAAAGAAGGTTGTTGCTTTATAAAGCAGTGTTGAAAATATTAACTTATATCACTGGGATACAATAAGTGCACACGTTGTAACCTGTTGCTAGAGGTGTAGCAGTCGAACACATACCTGCAGCTTAGCATGACCGTAGAAAGAAGGCTTGCGGAGGGACAGGGTTTATCTGCAGGGTCAGTGCAGGATGTAAATAAAATGGCTTTCTGATTAAGTCAGCGTGCACAGATGTTTAAACTATGGATTACTGTAGTAAACAAATTCCAATAAATTATATTTTGGTGTAAAAGTGAACACAGTTGGTGGACATTGTAGCTTTATAAATACGATTTTAGTAAGGACTTTTCAAATAAAGTAATAAGCCAGTGCTATAATGTGGTAGCATTTTCTTTTTTTTTTTTTTTTTTTACTCTGGCAAAATTGTTGTTTGTTTTATTTATCTAACCAAGTAATGTAACCTATAAAGTTAAGTGCTCATTGTTAGTACCAGCTTTATTTATTTATTTATTTATTTGATAAATCAGAATAACTAATTTACAGTGTACCACTTACAAGCACTCATAGATGGGACCAATCAGTAATTTCAACTGTTTCATTTTAACATGTGTTTCTAGTAGATTTAGCTCTGATGTTTGTTTGTTTTTTTAATATGCCAACTGTCTGTAGTGAATGATAACCACAACTACCAGGAAAACCACACCTGCTGAGAGTGATTTAGTGTAAAACAATACTGTTTACAGTTCAGCATCAGGGGGGTACTTTGTTGTTTACTAAGCTCTCACCAGGACAAGCTAAGTACCCTGCTGCTGTGTGCCATTATTACCAATGACAACACTGAAAGCTTTTCACAGTGCGCTTAGCATTCAATCACTTGATTTTATCTGTTTTGAGCAATAGTAAAAAAATAAAATAAAAACTTTAAAAAAATAAATAATTGCCACCCACTCTTGTCCAGATTCTTATCTATCAATTCTGATTAGATCAGAACAAGGCATTATTTATTTAGGTGTTTTATTTTGGTACCAGTGTAATACATTGAAAACACTACTGTCACGGCTCCAGAGCCTTTCTAAAAGTGGGAGGCCAACTTCTTGGGGTGTGCAGTGGCTCGTTGAGACCATCAAAAAAAAAAAAATCTAACAATTCTCTGTTCTTTTGAGATTACAAGATATGCTATTTTGTGATGACGAAAAAGCCGTTCCGTTATGTCGTTCCCTAAAGACCTGAATCCTGAAAATTGTATACCAAACCTACTCAGCGAACCTGTGATGCAATTGTGACCCCAACCCCAAGGACACAAAAGGACTGCACCCACAAATCCAAGCCTGTCTGACCTGATCAGAGAGCCTTATTTAGATACGTACTTGTTGCTTCAACCTGTATATAATTCGCATTTATTGTGTTTTTACACAAATTATATGTGCTATTAAACTTATCGCTTATCACAGTACCTGTACCGACCTGGTGCTACAGTCACCGAACCTGTAATGAACTGACATGGTCCCGACCCAGTGTAAAGTCACTGAACTGATCCTACACAGTACAAAAGCCATTCAACCAGTATTGGACTGCTTGGTGCCAACCAGGTTCTGAACCATTACTGCACCGGTCCTGAATCAGCACTGACCTGGTGGTTAAATTCACCAAACCATTACTGACCTGGTACCTTCCAGTTACCGATACAGTTCCAGCCCACTACTAACTGGGCTAAGGTCACCAGTCCAGTACCAAAACAGTCGATATCTGTAAGCTACAACTATAGCTGTGCACTGCATTGTTGCTCCTTGCACTATGCCTGGGTTCTATCAGAGACATGTAAGGCCAGTCTGCCTATTGAAGACAAGCATAGGAGGTGCTTGTCCTGCCTGGGTCCAGAGCATGCCAGCAGGCACTGGCTAATCGCAGCTTCTGCGAATTTTGTGCCCCTTTTTCCCAGGCCCTCACCACAACAACTGCT
Source organism: Polyodon spathula (assembly GCF_017654505.1). Taxonomy (NCBI): domain Eukaryota; kingdom Metazoa; phylum Chordata; class Actinopteri; order Acipenseriformes; family Polyodontidae; genus Polyodon; species Polyodon spathula. The sequence continues at coordinate 45,247,166 of NC_054542.1, read as the reverse complement.
CTGTCCAAGCTCAACAGACAGGCTATATGTAAAAACCTAGCTGCGTTGGTAGCTGTACCTAGGCAGCTTTGGCTTTCTGCAGGCCTGGTTGAACAGCGACCGCCTACTGGCAGTGACCCACCACTGTCTAAAGGCACTCTCTCGGTGGAAACAGCCGGCCCATCTACACCTAGGCGTAGAACTGGGCAGTGTCGCCAGAAGGGAGGTAGTCCCCATGGACGCATCCAACTTGGGCTGGAGCACCATATGGAATGGCCGGGGTGTGCAGGGCGTATGGAACGCCCCTTGGCAGGGACTCCACATCAGTGTTTTACAGCAGTAAGTACTTTACCTGGCCTTTCAGAATTTTTTGCAGGGCTTGACCATAGGACTTGACATGCAGGCTTGCTGAGCAGCTTTGGCATACACTTCTCAGGATTCAGATCTTTAGTAGGTAAATACCCATTCAGTAATGGTTACATTTCCATTTCAGGAAACCAGGATTATGACAATAACCTAACATTTTCTTGTGATCTCAATAACGCAGGCTTTATTTTTTTCCGATGGCCTCAATGAGCCGGTGTATGGGGTGAGGGTCTATAACAGCAACTAAGCAATGCAATGTGCACATGTTTCTTTTGTCAAAAAGTGAGGGGACAAGGGGGCTGGGGCATGCCTAACTACTGGTAGTGAAAAAACTATGGTGGTGTTTTAAATTTAAAACAACTGTGCCAATGATGAAAAGATTGCTGATAAAATCACTACCAGTTGCATGTTAAGTGACTGGTATAGTTGTATAACTTAAATTATTCACACTATCATTCCAAAATCAAAAGTTCTATAACACTTATTAAATTGTTTACATGTATTGTTTAAAAATGATTATTTATATGCATGTTACAAGCAAAGTTTGTGTACATTTAAAACCTTTCTGTTTAATAAAACTCTTAAGAAGACATGAAAACCTGTCGACAGACAGTAGTGTACATTTCTTCTTACCAGATGTATCTGGTAAGTCTACCAAATGTGTATTCAGAAAAATATATATTCAGGAAGTTGTAGTGATTTTAAAAGCATTACACCTCAACAAAGATGTAACATATGTGGGCAGGCGCATTTCTAAGTGGACTTACTGCCTTCAGAAAAAGACGTGTGAAATATTTCTGAAGCTGTCCCAGGAGCCTTAATTTGTTACACAGAATGTAAAAATAGGAATGCATGCCTTTATCATTAAGAGCTCCAGAAGAGATGCATGTCCGAGCTTCTTGTTGCGGTTAGTAGTGGAAGCTTGGCATACCAATACCTGTCACTGGAAGTCCCCTTAAGCGTGCTCATTTTTTTAAGTAAAAAAGTTCCACACCATATACGTTGGGTGGTCCAGACAAATTTAGCATACTACGTGCACGTTATCATTAGCATGGTATATGATATTTGTTAGAATAAACGTTTGAAAACAAGTCTTTCTGACACATATAATTTGCTTTTAATTTAACTCTATTTTTCCGTTTTTGTTAATGACATGGTATTGGTGTACATTCTCAGTTGTGTAGAATTCTAAAAGACGTTGATTGAATCTTTTTAATTTTTTCGTTTTTTTTTTTTTTTTTTTTACTGCCAAAAAGTACTAAACTTCTAGCCGTAGTAATGCAATAAATAATGTAACCTAACAACTTTCTCCTCTGTGATATTATTGGCGTTTTATCTTGCCAATCGTGACACCTTGGCTCCGCCCCAAAGTGGAGCCTCAAGTACTAAATGCGGTGACAGTGTTAGCTCATAGTCCATTACGCACAGGTAGAGAGAAGGGGTAGTACGGCACAGCCAGCTGGGGATAGTTTACCTCTGATAAGTGTTCTCTGTGTGGGCACACTGTGGATATTGCATCCTCCCTGTAATTGTATGGCTACCACCACTCTGTTAACAATGAGTACAGGGATGAGTCCAGGGCAGGAGGAGCTGTTTTACACCCTGCTCAAGCCTGCGCTGACTGGGGAAAACCTGGAGAGAGACTCGACTCTGTTCGTGGGAGAGGATATGAAGAACTCTGCTGCCAAGATTTTAACACATGAATTCAGCCAGGTAGGGAATATCAACTTATCCGTGTACATGTATGTAAAAGGCACAATGAGACTAGTACAAGGAACAGGATTTCATGAAATTAAAAAGGTGGTTGAAATAGTTGGAGAGTTCTTTTCAACTTTGAAGTTTTGCCTTGGCTTCAACCAACTGCTTTGCTTTTCATGTTTCGAGTTCTTAACATTTACACAGTTCAATTTTGTACAAGAATATATAATAAAACCCACTTTTCGTTTCAATAACATGGGGGGGGGGGGGGTACAACTATAGTTCATTGCTGTTTAGAAAATACCGTACAGGGAGTGTTAAGAGGACACGCCTTAACAGTTTGCTGATGGGGTTTCCTCTTTTTGTGTTTTTGGTGATGCCTTCTTAGATTTCATGTTTAGATTAAGAAAATATCTAAACCGCATACTCGCCATGCTAGAACTGCTAGGTGTGCAACTGTTTACAGCACATCGCATTTATTGCTTGTTGTTTTTTTTTTTTGTTTGTTTTGTTTTTGCTTGGTCTGAAGGCAAATGCATACATTTTAAAGGTCCATGGCTTTCCAACCCCAAGAGGTGGGAGGCACTGTGTGTGGGTGGGTGAGGGTGCTTTGTAAGTCAGCCTTGTTGCCTGGCACTGACTGCGAAGCTCCAGTTGCTTTTGCACTTGACCATCAGCCCGTCAGCAACTGACTCCGCGCCGCCCACGCAACGTCCTCCGAGTAGACCCAGAAAAACTTCCCAGCAATGTCAGGCTCGATTAGAAAACTGTTTGGAAACAGATACATAACCAAACGACAGCTGGAAGATCTAAATTCAGCAAGAGCTCACCACGTCTTAATCAGAACGTTTTCCACTATTCTTTAAAAGCAGTTTGTCGTGATGATTGTCGCGTGCTTTAATTCCGTTTATACGTCAGAGTGTGTGATATATATATATATATATATATATATATATATATATATATATATATATATATATATATATATATATATATATATATATATATTAGTAGTATATGATAGCGGCACATAAAACGGCATAGTTGTAGATGTTTGCCATAAACTGAACATACAATTTGTATGTTCAGTTTATGGCAAACAACTACAACTATACCAATGCAGATGCATGTTCCATTAAGGGATGTATAAATGAACAGCAATGCAACAGATTTTCCGTTTGTCAGCTGGTTCTGTTTTAAGATTTGGTATGAGCTGAGTTTTTACAGGAGAAGGGGGAATGTAGCATAAGCCCATTGAGAAGCACTTGGTAAATGTTTTGCTGATGACGGTACTTGTAACATATCAAGCTTCTTCCACCCACATGCGCTCTAGCACCACCATAGAGAATGGTTACAGTTTAGGCATCAAAATGTCAAGTCTAGTGTTACAATTTTATAGCTTGACATTAAACACTGCTCAAAGGGGTAGTAAGACCATTTAGACACAAATTAATATGTATTCTGTTATTGACCTGCTGAATGTATGTGTATGTGTGTGTATGTATGTATGTATGTATGTGTGTATATATATATATATATATATATATATATATATATATATATATATATATATATATATATATATATATATATGCATGCATGCTGTTTTCATTTTGCTGTCTATTGTATCCGGTTTTTAACACTTCTGTGAAAGTATGTTGCCCAGGTTAGATGTTTTTGCAGTCATGAGGCAGTCAAAGATGTTGAGTAATTCGTTTCACTATAAAAATACACCTGTTACTGAATCGAAGTGGTACAGTAAATATGACACACCTTTTATTGTAAGTTTTTTTAATTTGCTTAATCAGGAAATTCCACTGATTTAAGAAAATAAATAATATGGATACCTCACCAGGAAACTGGTAATCCAAGATAGTCATCAGCATGATTGTTGATGTTATTTATAATGCATACCCAAACAGTATCTAACTTGATTGCATTTCCCTTCCTAGACAAGATTGGAAATGGAAAAGTATCTGACGCCACAGCCTCAGCCTTCACCAGTCCCCACTATTCAAGAACAGAAGAAATTCCGCAGAGACAGTGCTTCAGGGATAGACCAGTTCTTTAATGAGGATGAAGGGTTACCTTATAGCATCAACATGAACGTCTTCCTACCTGACTTCACACATCTGCGGACTGGTTTGTTCAAACCCCAGAGACCGGCCATGACCCAAATAAAGACCGAACCTGTCGGCTCTTACAGCCAGCAGAATGGTCCCACTAACATGGCACAGACCCTCCCCGAATTCACAAGTGTGTTCAACACTTCCCAGGGAACTCGTGTCAATGGCATCTATATTAAACAAGAGATGCCTTCTCCAGAAATTCCTCAGCAGGGTCACTTGTTTCATAGTAATGCCCACCTGCCTTCTGCGATGTCTGATTTGAATGATCTTCATTTAGCCAGCCAACAGACTCCCGTAAAACAATTTCACTGCATGCCTGATGACACCTTTACAGTTCCAACGCACTTTCTTCATCAACAGCAACATCAGATAAAACAGCATCATGCATCCTATTTCCCCCCCTCCCCTCCAAGCTCGGAGCCAGGCAGCCCCGACAGGCAGACAGCATTGTTACAGAATTTCTCTCCTCCTCCTTCCTACGCTGCAAGCATCGCTTCCAAGCTGGGGGTCCAGAATCCCAATGTCTCTCCAGCAATGCAAATAACCCCGCAGTCCATGCCAGTCCGGTTTAACCGCAGGACCAACCCAGACTTGGAAAAGAGGCGCATCCATCATTGTGACTTCCAAGGTAAGTGAAGAAGCCTTGTCTGTCTTTTTACTTCCAGTGCTTGGCCAGTAGTCCTAATATTCAAGAGGACTCCATGCAGTATAGAAATTACCAAACCAGATGCATCTAGTTTGTGCAGTACATTTTCATTAAAGGAAAATATTTAGATATTAGAATAACACTTTAGCATGGTAGCTAAAAGGGGGTGGAGAGGGGAGTGTGAAAAATAAATGTATCTTAATGTCGGTGTGTTTAATTTCTTTTTTTAGGTTGCACAAAGGTGTACACTAAGTCTTCTCACTTAAAAGCCCACTTGAGAACTCATACTGGTAAGCATATTTTATTTATTTTCTGTTACAGGTCACAATGTAATCCCAATGACTGTATAGGTCTGATTTTACCAAATCTGAGGATTCCCCACCTACAAACTCTTGGTGTTGACAAACTTTAGAAATACTTAGAAACTAAGAGACATTGAATTTTAAACAACAAGGTTAACCGAGTTTGTTGACATTCTTGGGAAATGGACTTTGCCAACAACTCTGGATAAGACAAAACGCAAGGTCTTATCTGAGGTTTCAGGTTGTCAGACACACCTTTCATTGAACACTAAAAAGATCACTAAAACATTGAATACAAATAAAAGGTTGTAAAGTAAATTTTAGAATAAACGCCCATATTTATTTAACTGACTTTTTATATGCATACAGATGCCCATATTGTGATAAAGCACAAAGACTGTTTTTTCTTTCTTTCTTTCCTCTAATAAAAACTGTAGACTAACACACTAAATATTACATGTAATTTAATTCATATGCAGTTCTGTATTGAGACAACACTTAGGTGAATGCATTGTAAATCCTGCACAGCTAATTGTAGTTATAAAAAGGGCCATAATACCCACAGGCATGTTGGTATGGAAATCGTGTTAGAAAAATTAGGAATATTATCACTTGCATAACTATCGGCCATTATAAATCTAAACTGTCTGTCCAATATTTATCCATTGGCATAAGAAGGTCTGAAATTGTGTGTTATATGTAACATATCTATTACATTTTGAAGGACTGCCATAAATTCTGCCGCCTTTATTGGGACCATCTAGTCTCATACTCGTTGAACTGGGGGAAACAATCACAGTCATTTTTTTTTGGTCAATAGTTAATGGCCTGTATTTAACGATTTGTCTTGAAAGATTTGACGTTTTGTTTGAAAATAAGTTCGTAACCCTCAACCTTTATAAAGTTTTTTTTTTTTTTTTCCCCTTCATTTTACAATGCCATTTCCATGTTTGTTTTATTTGAAGTGTTTAAAGTTAAATTTAAGTTTTAATTTTGCTTGTTCAGATATAAAAAGGCACAAGTAAACCTCATGTTATTACTTTATGAAAATGTGTCTATGGCCAGTTTACTGTGGAGAAACGGCAATGGCAAGGAATGAAAAAAAAAAGTAAGAAATAAATAAAATACGGTGTCAACTTTATGTATTATTTATTTTGGGAATAAACAGAACAACGTTTAAATTGAGCCGCTGTTTGGCATCCTTTTGTTTTGTAGTTAATTCACTGGAGTAAAGCAAGTCCTACACAACGTATTCTTTACTCCTGGGAGATTTTTCTACTTTTAACATGTTACATATTGTAACGTATTGCTGTAAAATAAAGGCACACACACGGGTCAAGCCTCGTGACCCTGCTGCTATGCTGTCTCTGCCTGCATTCTGAGCAACATAATGACTTATTAATTTTTTAAAACAAACGAATATTTAAGTTATGAGCGAATATCCGAACATGAAAATCCTGTGTTCGTCCCAGCACTAGCACAGAGACATAGTATTGAAGAGGTGCTGCTCTCCACTCCAAATGAAAAGTGGGGATCCACATGTATATAATATCTCAAATATCTGTCATTCAGTCTCTCTGCGTGTCTGTGGGATATTTTTAGCTTTGCAAAGAGCACTAGCTTTTCCCCTGCTATGTGATATAATTGAATGTCCAGTCAGTGGGCTTGTTGACCAACAAAAGCAAAGAAAGTTGCCTGTCAGCATGATAACACTACAGTTATTAAGAAATGGGTTATGTCTGTACTATGGGAATAATGGAAGTTGATTATGCAGCATTTGGTCAATTTAACTTGCACATTTTATGGCATACATTTATATCTAGAAATATTTTTTTTTGTGTTGGTCTTGTAACTGAGATTTTACAAAACTACTGCAATACCTTAATCCTTTCACAAAATACAAAAAATTCCCTTGACATTTTTTGTTTGTTTTTGTTCTCTGTCCAATTCATCTTTTGCAAACTTTCTGGGAGGCCCTGTATGCTTTCTCTGAGCAGTCGTACTCTTTAGAAATCCTGTATCGTTTGAAGCACAGGGCTTTTCCTAACCTGAAAGGGTCTACACAACAGCTAAATAAGTACATGCAGTAAAGACAATCTTGTCTGTCTTTGAGGTGAAAAGCATTGTTTGCAAAATGTGCCTTCTACCTGCCCCTTTGTTCCCGTCTATACCAAGGCTTTAGTTCACTTTGAATGGCTGTTGTGGGAGGAGGGGAAATAATGTATTTATAGAGGTTATTGGTTCTCAAAAAAAAGTATGTTTTAAGTTTCCTGAAAGAGTGTCTTACAATATTTACAATGGCTCGCAAAAGTGCTGTATTTTGGGTAACCTGGTGAATCGCACTGAGGTCCTTTTCCATTGGTAAACCTGGGAAGACCATATACACATTTAATTGTTACCACAAACAACTGTTGATGTAATGAGAAACAGGTGCAGGGTAGCCGAATGTTATGTGCTAATAAGTTATGCCTTATTTAATAACAGACAGGATCTCAGGATTACAAACTCTGGCAACTGTTTAGTGAGATGTTAACTATGTCAGCAGGCCAGCAACCAGAAAAAATCTGTGGAATTTGTCTGTCCTGATACAGCCACATAAAAAAAAAAAAAAAACCCTAAAAAAAAACAATGTACTGTACTTGAAGCTTCATACATCTTTTATGAAGAGGTAAAATAGCAATCCAGATGAGGGATGTGTTCAGTGTATTGCTTGCCATTAATCATTCTTTGATTCCTATGATGTCACAGTTGCCCGATTTAAAGTGGGACAAATTAGCATGCACTAATTTAAAATAAATAAAATACAAATTAAAAAAAAAAAAAAAAAAAAAACTTGCGGGTGTATATCTGCCATCTGTGTAATGCAAATATCTGTAAAAGAGGCCTGTATCATAGATATCTGTGGTCACATCTGTTTTGGTTTTCTGCAGCTGAAAGTTAGTTCATTTTGATTAAGGTTAAACCATTTTTAGCATTACAGTAAACATTTGTGTCGCCTGTCAGAGTGGTTTAACTAGCGTAACAGGTGTTGGTCCGAGTGTCTTATTTAAGAAAGATTTGTTTCCCTGAGGGTCCCCTTCCCCAGGTCTCCAAACACCCCAATGGTTTCTGGGTAAAAGTTTAAAAATGTGTTATCGCTATGAGGTAGTTTTCTTCAGTAAGAGATCGCCAGATTCCCTTGATAATTGACACATTTTTAAATATTGATTTTGCTGTTTTGCTATAATTTGTTGTCTGTTATGGTGAATTTATAGGATTGTATTTTGTATGAGAATTTTTGGTGTGCCAATATGTTTTTCCATCGTGGTGAAACTTCTAAATTTACATTGTCAACACAACACTCTCATTCTCATTGAAGTACATATGTTACATGATATAAACACAGTGAATCTGTTAAAGACTTTCAGTTCACTGACCAGGACCCCAAGCTGTCCTTTAGTCCATCTTTTGAAATATTTGAATTGCCCTTATTATTTATGTTGAATGTAGCATCCAAGTTTCCTAAGCGCTGTTTTTTGTTTTTGTTTGTTTGTTTCAGGTGAAAAGCCATATAAATGCCTGTGGGAAGGCTGTGACTGGCGGTTTGCCCGCTCCGATGAGCTCACACGTCACTTCAGGAAACACACCGGGGCAAAGCCATTCCAGTGTGCAGTGTGCAGCCGCAGCTTCTCCCGCTCCGACCACCTGGCTCTGCACATGAAGAGGCACCAGAATTAGACTCCCTGAGGACGGGCAACTCGGATTGTCCAGTGTTTGTTACCAATATATACTTTTTTGATATGTCGCTGCCACAGCTATATTTGATGATACATTTTCTCACTAAGCTTTTTTATGGGGGAGGGGGGGTTGTGACTTGAACTTTATTTTTGTATAGTTTGAATGCAGCATGGAGGAACTAAGGAAAAGCGTGGTTAGATGGAAGGTTTTGTAGAAGTCTTCTTTTGTGGTATTGATGCAAAAGCAAATGGGAATGACAAAAGCTGGTGCTCGCTACAAAGTTTATTTACATCTCACAAAAACACAGCTTTATATACTGTACCTTTTGAGTTGTTTTGACCAAAGCACTGTTGACTGTAGTGGCAGTTTAGTAAATACATTGGAGGTCAGAGAAACGTGCAATGGAAAGGACAATAACCTTTAGGTACTGTAGAAAGTTTATGTAACCAAAGAACAAAGCTCAGATACTACTTGAAATTGCATAACTTAATTTCTATTTTTTTAATTGGTTCTTATCTCATAGGAAGGACACATATTAGTATTACTAGAAATGTCTTGGTGGTCATGGTTTTTATTTAAAAACTTATGCTAAGCTTTTGTTAAAGGACTTTTGCTACCATACTGTTCATGCAAAACTGTAAGAGTCCCACAAAATACATATTTAGGTATAACGGTGATTTGTTCCTTGTTGGTCTGACATGTCACTATAGGCAGTCCTCCCACTTACGACAGAATTGGTTCCTGGTTCGTGTTGTAAGTGGAAGTGCCGTAGGTCGACGCACATTTTCCCCATAGGAACAATGATATAAATTGGGGTTACGTTCAAGACTCTTTGGCCAGATAATATATCTTTACAAAAATAACCCGTTATATTGTACTCATGCAAATATTTATTTAATTCTTTACACTATATTACTCAGGCATCTATACGGCTTGTTTAAAAGAACAGACTAGGGGCTTTCCAATGACGTATTTATTCAGTGGGCGTATGCGGTACTCCTAGCCAGAACTACGATCGTCTGAAGTTATGTGACAGAGTTCACAGCTTAGGTTTCATTTTGAGTCCATTGCTCTTATCAGACATTGTTTTTTTTTTTTTTATTATTTATTTATTTGCCCTTAACAGTCACAAAAAAATCGCTAGAGTAAGTCAGGGCGACCACGACAGGTGCTGCGGTTCGGACACCGAGCATGCGCACGTGAAGCATGGCTTGTGTCTCACCGTGTCGTAAATGCCATATCGATATTGTAAAGTCAAAGCAGGGTAATAATGCAAAAGAGTCATAAGTGCCGTGCGTCGTAAGTCGAGGATTGCATGTACTACTGCAAATGCCACGCTGACCAGGTCTTAGCGTGTGTTTGCCTTTTAGTGTTTGAAAAAGGTACAATACGGACACATCGCTTTAAATACCTTCAAACAAATGTTACACAGATATTTGTTATAAAGTTGATTCAATTTACCCAAAAAATCATATAAAAATGATACCTCAGAAACCAACCATTGCTAGTTTCTCAAACTGGAAAGTAAACATAAGAGCCGGATTATTTATATTTAAAGCACTGGCAGAAATAGGATCACATTTTATTGACTGGATTTATTTGACCTAAAACTAGTAACTTGCACTTTGTACTGGATCACGGAGCATATTGGGCTTCCCTCCAAACGGTAAATGAATGTATTGCTACATATTTAATTCTGGAAAAAGCTGAACAAGCCAATAGAACATATTTCCGCCATTTCAAAGGATTGGCCAACAGAGGGATCAGACTGGATCAAATTGTTATAACATTATCCCCATGTTTAACATAATAAACTTCAAAGCTGTTTTCAGTTGTGCCATGCTGAATCCTGATGAATATACAATAATATACAATCATGTTTATAATAAACTTATGAACAGTACGTCCACTTGTATTGGTTCAAAGGTATTTTATAATTAAGCCCACAAATCAGGAATACATTTATATACAGCACTAGTTAGAAGCACAATGTTTTACATGGGTCTTTGTAACAGAGAGAAATTCTTTGTTATACAGATATTCCTTTTGTAGCATGGTTATTTATTTCTCTAAATTAAGTTGTCCATTTTTTGGGGGAAAAAAGGTAAACTATAGGCCTGTTCATTTATACAAATAACTGAAATGCTTTAAGAAATGTAAATATTTGGTATCTGATGTACATATTTTGTAAGATGTGTCTAATCTTTGTACTGTACCAGGAAACCGAGGCAAAGAGTTGCCGTCCTGCTTCAGCATTTCATGTGTTTTGTTGTTTTACTTTTTCATTTTTGTAATGTTATATTTAAAACAAAACAAAAAAAAAAAAAAAAACATTTTAAATGTACAATGAAGCTGGCAAAATGTTCACATGTAAATATAAAACAAAATGATGCCTGATTAAAAAAAAAAAAAAAAAAAAAAAAAAAAAACGCTTGTCATTGCTAAGTGTTGATAACCAGATGTTAAATTCACTAATTTTTAAGTTATCCACCATATTTATTTTCAAAAAATAGTCCATTAGTATTTTTAAAATGATGTCCACATGGGTACAGCTGACAAGGTTTCAAGGTGAAATGCAATAATTTGAAAAACTTCTAACTCGTTAATGTTTTGTAGGATGGGTTTCAAAAATAATTTTCTAGACTGACTTGTACCCCACCAGACTAAGACACAACAGGATTTTATGAGCATTTTACTGTACCAGGGAAACCACCAGGATAGCCTGAAAAAAGAAACAAGGACCAGGGGTCACAAATGGAGTTTAGAAAAAGGGGCATTCAGAACAGAAAATAGGAGACACTTTTTTACACAGAGAATTGTGAGGGTCTGGAATCAACTCCCCAGTAATGTTGTTGAAGCTGACACCCTGGGATCCTTCAAGAAGCTGCTTGATGAGATTTTGGGATCAATAAGCTACTAACAACCAAACGAGCAAGATGGGCCGAATGGCCTCCTCTCGTTTGTAAACTTTCTTATGTTCTTATGTTCTTATAGCATTCAACCAACTTTTTTAGGGATTTAATCAAATCATTGGGCACTTTCCTTTCTTTAAACAGTTGTGGCTTCTCCAGGGAGGATATTTGTTTCTCCAAGTCAACCCCTTGGATTTCTTTTAAATAACTTCTGCAGTGAAATTACTGCCTGTTAGTTGAGTGGGGAATATTTAATATATATTTAAGCACAGTAGCTGAGGTTATTCATACTCTAGCCGCCAGTATTCCGTTAGTGATTAAATATTAAGTAGAATTTCATGTTTGCACTTAGAATTATCTGTTGTAAATGCAAAGCAATCCTGTTAACACGCACACTGGTGGATGAATACACAATGTGGCAGGGCAGGAATGGTTGCTAGGTTTTAAGCAATCATTGGAGCTGGAGCTGTATGTTGGCACCTATTAGCAAATAGAGATAAGGCTATCGCAACTAATTTACTTGTAATGAGATTACTTCAGCAAAGTGAAAATATTTGATCTGCATAAGAAAATACACAATAGTAGCCCTTTAATAGTTATGTGGTAGCTGAGATAACAACGTCTGCTATTTTTACTATTATTTTAATGTAATATATGTAGACTTGCTACTAATCAATGTGTTTTTTTTTTTTTTTTTTTTTTTTTTGTCATCTGCAGTTATAATCAATGTTTATTTTTGAGAGAAGTGAACAGTTTTTTTATGTTTATTTTTCAATTCAAGCAGAGAATTAGTGAAATCAAACTGTATGCTTAAAAAAAACACTGCCATTGAGAAACGTACATTCTAATTGAAACAAACGGCTGGTGTCAGCGGAGCTACATCTTGTAAACACAGAACATCATCATACAAAGATAAAGATCCTCCACAAATTAAAAAAAATTGTCCCAAATAAACCATAGATAGACTTTTTATAGTCATTATTTGAAGAAGCAAATTTAGCAGTGGGTAAGAACACTGAATGCTCTCCGGAAGTGCCACTAATATCATGTTGGCTTTTGAAGATGAATTTTTCAACTGTTTACTGAATCACTGCCATGTGGTTTTCAGAATTGGGAATCTCATTCTTGTAATGCAAAACATACTAAACGTGCTAAAAACAGCCCATATTGACATATATTCTAAGTGAGCCTTGCAAGAGCTACAGGCTGTTCAGATAAGTCTCAGATGCAATCGATAACTGTCATTTCTTGACTAAACTCTGTTGTTTTCTAATGTTACAGGTAATGAAAGGGCTACATACAGGCTGCTTAGACAAGTCAGATGCAGGCAGATAGATAACTGGCATTTCTTGAATAAACTCGTTCTAAGAAATCAGAGTCCAAATCAAAACAAGAATAGAAATCTGAAATTATTTCAGAAATTTTAGAAAGATGGGCCAGGCTTTCAGCGACGAGCCAGCTGAGACACTTGCAAACATAATACCAATCTACAAAAAGGGAGACAAAATCGAATCGGGTAACTACAGACCAACAAGCCTGACTTCTATTATATGTAATCTTATGGAAACTATAGTGAGACCTAAAATGGAAAATTACCTATATGGTAACAGTATCCTAGGAGACAGTCAGCATGGTTTTAGGAAAGGGAGATTGTGTCTAACTAGCCTGCTTGATTTTTTTGAGGATGCCACATCAACAGTGGATAACTGCAAAGCATATGACATAGTTTATTTAGATTTTTAGATTTTATTTAGATCCAGAAAGCTTTTGACAATCCTGCAAAAAGATTAATTCTCAAACTGAACTCAGTAGAGATTCAAGGAAATGCATGCACAAGGATTAGGGAGTGGTTAACACGTAGAAAACAGAGAGTACTGATTAGAGAAACCACAAAATGGAGCGAAGTAACCAGTGGAGTACCACATGGATCAGCATTAGGGCCTCTGCTATTCCTAATCTACATTAATGACTTAGATTCTGGTACAGTAAGCAAACTTGTTAAATTTGCAGATGACACAAAACAGGAGGAGTGGCAAACACTGTTGCAGCAGCAAAGGTCATTCAAAATGATCTAGACAGCATTCAGAACTGGTCAGACACATGGTAAATAAGGTTTAATAGAGAAAAGTGTAAGGTACTGCATGCAGGAAATAAAAATGTGCATTATAAGCCTCATATGGGAGATACTGAAATTGAAGAAGGAATCTAAGGACCTAGGAGTCTATGTTCACTCAATCTAGTGTCATGTCTTCATATAGACAATGTGGGGAAGCTGTGAAAAAGACCAACAAGATGCTTGGATATATAGTGAAAAGTGTTTCATTTAAATCAAGGGAAGTAATGTTAAAACTTTACAATGCATTAGTAAGACTTTATCTAGAATATTGTGTTCAGTTCTGGTCACCTCGCTACAAAAAGGATATTGCTGCTCTAGAAAGAGTGCAAAGAAGAGCGACCAGAATTATTCCGGCTTTAAAAGGCATGTCATATGCATTCAGGCTTAAAGAAATGAATCTATTCATCTTGAACAAAGAAGACTACCCAGCGATCTGATTCAAGCATTCAAAATTCTAAAAGGTATTGACAATGTCGACCCAAGGGACTTTTTCGAACTGAAAAAAGAAACAAGGACCAGGGGTCACAAATGGAGAGTAGATAAAGGGGCATTCAGAACAGAAAATAGGAGGCACTTTTTCACACAGAGAATCGTGAGGGTCTGGAATCAACTCCCCAGTAATGTTGTTGAAGCTGACACCCTGGGATCCTTCAAGAAGCTGCTTGATGAGATTCTGAATAAGCTACTAACAACCAAACGAGCAAGATGGGCCGATTGGCCTCCTCTCATTTGTAAATGTTCTTATGTTCTTTTTATCTTCTAATACTGAGTTTATGATTTAAATCACTACTTATTTCCAACACACACACCTACCTTTACATTAGGGTTAGGGTTAGGGCCATAGAAGAATCGCATTTATGGCAAATCATTTTGTTTTTCAACACTCAATATAGTTGAAACAAAAACGTATTACCTTAGAGTGTCAGTAGCAATCTACTCACCATCAAAACTTTCACTGTATCTATCGGTGGAGATTACAAAAACAGCGCGCACACTGCAGCAAATAGGAAGGCATATCTTAAAGAAAAGTTCTGGTGCAGTTATCGGCAGTGTGAACTTCAGAGTTGATGGGGGTACTCTTCCCCCTGCACTGGAACTCAGCACTTGCCGCACGTTGTTTTTAAGGCACACTGTGTTGTTATTAAGTAATGGGGTCTTGTCTACCCTGTGGGCTTTATAGGTCTTATGACCCTTTCCAAAGAGAGCAAGGGTCTTATCCATATTGTTCTGGTTAAATTCCTATGCTAAGAGTCCCTGTTTTTAGGACAGCCTCCAATTCCCTCCAAATTGAATTTGTTTATTTTGTTTATTTAGTAGTTTCTAGTTTTACTTTACCTGGTCATTTTTAAGTAACAAGTTTTTGTGCTTCTATACTCCTTCTGTCAAACAAGTTTTATGATTGTTCAAGTGGTTGGAGAATTATACCATTTTTGACATCCCATTCTTCATTTGACATGTTATTAAAAGATTGAACTTTACTTTAAACTGCATTTTGTTACAAATAAAACTGGTGGAGTGATATTGTTTGATTTGTTTTGGGATTATTTTTATATTTATTTATTCATTAACCAGGAAAAAAACAAAAAAAAAAAACATTGGCACAGATGTTTCTATTACAAGAGTGTCCTGTCAAGATGACCAGAAACAGACAGCAGTAATTTCACCAAAAATAACTTCCTTCTAAAAGACAATCTTTTCATGCATTCCATCTGGGATCAGAAACATTTACACTTCAATAATTCTTGGAACCTTCTCATTAAATACATTTAATCTTAGTCATTATTCTTCATTTAGCTGATAAATTTGGCTTATTTAGTTGAGGCTCGATCATATCCCAGATAGTCTTGTCCAGACTCTTCCATGCCATATACCCCTCTAGCTCAGCCAATCAGAGTGCAGGGAATCTTTTGATTGAACTATACTGTATGTAAGGTGTAAATAGAGCTTCTAGTTTTCGTTTTTTATTTTCCATGGAATTTTGTCATTAAAATGCACTGGTGAGACAGTGAGACAACACTGTGTTAAATTATTAAATTATGATCACCACATTATTAAAAGGACATGTGGACTTGGAGGGAGCAATCAGACTAGTCCTAGGGCTTAAAGCAATGAGCTACAAAATTAGGTTGGAAGAACTGGACCTATTTAGCCAAGAACAGTTTAGTTATGAGGACCCTCTTGTCAAACTGCATGCGGTCTTGCAGACCTCTGCACTTCACTAGTCTGAGAAAAACTGTTTCTTCAACGGACCCTTTTTGGTACACCAGAACATTATGTCGGAGGTAAAACTACACCTTTTAAAACATAAATAAAGTTTGCAGTAAGAAAATGGATGGAGGAGGGGAGATATATCATTGTTTTAATTTTCAGACTGCCAAAAAGTGACTAAACAATGCAACCAAGAAAAGCTGAGACATGCACAAAACAAAGCCGCGCAAAACATTAGTAAACTTTCATACCTGTCAACATTTACTTTAAAGTGAATTAGTTATACTTACAACAATCTGCTGCAGCTTCTCTCATAACGAGATTCCTCTGTATATTCCTTAAGTTATTTTAATAAACAGCACACCCTTTTTACTGCACATGATTATATTGATCATAATCAATACATATGACACAACACCATTGATTATTTCATTATTAATTGTTATAGCTTCTAATAAAACTTCTACAATTTAGCATTCAGACCTTTAGAAGAAGATATTTTGGAAATGTATAAACTTTCCAGTATCCCAGCATGGAGTTAATTATTTGCAACCTTGCATGTATACCTTGGAGGGCCTGGTTTGTGGGCCTTATTTCCCACGAGCATTCCTCCTACTGTGGGTTTTTCCTCCTGTCTGTGCCCAGTGATTGAACTTCTGCATCTCATTATTGTTCTAACATTTTCATAAGTTAATCGCCTCTCTTGGGGGTGGGTGGATACAACCATATAGTCTATACTTCCTCAGTGGTTCTGGTTGGTTCCCCAGCCATTTTCTGAACAAAAGAATTAGACATCCGTAGGATTCTCACATGAAGTGGGAGTATAGGGAAAGCATGACTAATTTATCATTCACATAGAGTGAAGCTTCACCATAAGGCTCCTCTTTATACAGCAACCTAAGTTAAACTTGTCTGCCTGCTAAATGTTAGCAGTGCTCATTTTAAGCAAATTACTGTCACCATTTTAACCGTAATTGGGGCCTTTTTATAATATGCACCTCTGTATAACACACACAATAGCTAACAGAGCTGTATAAACCCTTAGACTGCAATAGCATCCCAATGGGCTAAACAGGGCAGCCAATCTGATTGTTATAAATCCAGCATGTGCAATGACTTACCGACAGTACTGATCATTCAAGCTCATTGTTTATAACAAGAATGATTTTTTCAAGCAAATTTATATCAGTTTACATCAGATTTTAGAATAGTTTAAAGAGTTTAAAGCGTATGTTAGTAGATACAGTTAGGTACTGCCTCTCTGTGTTTTCAATTTTACATTTATTAACAGAACACAGAAATATGCATTTGTATTTCAATTAAAATTCACAACTTACAGCATTTTACTGAATGCATTTGTCACTAAGCAAGCACTTTGGCTCATGTCACTCTGAGGCTGCCCTGCTTCAGCAGTCCTGCTTGTAATACACAGGTATGGATATGTCAAATTTAAACAGAGAGAGGGTGCACATAAAGAGGGTTTCGTAGTGTAGTAGGTTCCTGGACCAGGGTGTCTGTTTTAATGAGGCTACTGCTTGTCTTGTGTGGCAATTTTTTAAAATTATTTATTAAATATGACACTGGAGCTACCATTACCTAGTGGCAGGACCTGTGTTAAACAAATCTGCGTGCATGTGCGGCATGTTAACACCCAATGCTCTGTATTATTCAGTGACGACCCACACATGTAACCTCTGTTACACTTCCTTATTTAAATATATGAAGTATATTCAGCCTGCCATTCAATAGTATAATATAAAATTGTAATAATAACATTTTGTCAATTCTGGTATCAAGCTTTTTAGTCTTTTAAACTTTGAAAGTTTTTGTTATGAACTTAAAACTTAGTCTTTAGCCTGCACCAGGTGTTGGGTGATTTTAAAACACTATATTCATCATTCTCAAAACTGAATTCCCGAACACCAATAAGGCTCTCTGAGCAGGTGTGGAAGCCACAGTTCTGTAATGTGAAAATACATAAAAAGACCGGATTCTATGTACTCACTGTAGTTCGTTGCCAAAAGATAATCCCTTTTCAAATCTCAAAACCTTTTCATAACATTGCCTGCATTGTTAAATTCTGGGTGGTCTATAAAGTTGAATTGGAAAATTGTACTTAAACAGCATGTTTAAGGTTTTATGCCAAATGTCCAGATGTGACAATAATCATTACAAATTTAAAACACATGTAACTTCTTATTGGAAAATGATTGTTGCTAACATTACTTCCGTGAAATGTTAACAGCGTGTTTCAGTGAAGAGATCCTCAACACATTAAGTTGGTTGCATGGTATTCCATGCTTCTTATGTAGTGGAAATGTATTTCTCTTTTGCAGCTGAAGTCTGTGATATCTGTATCTATGTTTCTCCTTTGTTTCTCCAATATCAGGAGAAGCATTTGAGACATATAGCAGATAGAAGAAAATATATCATAACCCTTGGTGGCTTATTGCTTAAAGTAATTGCAGCTAACAAAATAGTTCCATAAAATGCCACTGCCTTGCACATCCATTCATCACATCCTGTCTCTCAGATGTGCAGCTTTGAAAGAAATACATGTTACAGCAAACATGTATTTTCATTTCAAAACATGATATCTTGTATTACACTAGGTTAAAAAAAAAAAAAAAAAAAATGGTTTGGATGCCAATGCTTTTGAGTGACTGGGGCATTTCACCTGGTGAGTAAAATTGTCCCCTCCTTTTCACTGGCTTCGTTCCTGTTAATTACCAATCAGCTGCTTGTCCTGTTGACTAACATGCTTTTACCCAGAGAACACTGCTGAGGTGATATGATCCATGCAGTAGAAATGCAAACCAATAATCTAAGATAAAGGCATAGTAACTGAGAGCTTCCTTTAACCTGAAGTAGTGCCATATATCATAAATTAAAATGCATGTGTGCTATAACATGCATGCTCTTTTAAAATGGCACCTTTGAGACATATGTGGCTAATGGAACTGCACAAAACAATGATTGAGTAAGGAGTGAGAGAGGGCTTCTTGCAGTGCTGCTCAGAACACTGTGCAGCTGCATTCTGAACTGCCTAGGAAACCCTGCCATGAAAAATACAACCTTCAATGGAAATAATTTTTTTTTTTCTGTTGTTTCATTCCTTTTTGTTTTAAAAAAAAAAAAAAAAAAAAGATCTTGTGCAATTAAAACTGGTAACACTACAAAACCGAGCATTAACAAATAGAATGTTAAGGACCAAAGCAATTTTGTGCTAGTTACTACTTAAAAAAAAGCCACATCCATTGCATCCATTGATCTGCTCACAGATGTATGTGCTGGATACCAATCTGAGCAAAGCGATTTTCTTTCACTGTATTAAACACCACATGTCTATGTATACTTGATATTTGACTGTTTATTGTACTCGAGCAGAAAGTGTGAACAGATGCCAATGCAACAAATATATAAAAAGTAACAAAACAATAAACGTTCCACCGAATGGAATAATAAAGAGGAAAGCTTAGACAATACAAATACACTGTTGCAGGCCTCAGTGATCCCTTTCCTGTAACACAAACAGATGTTACCTGTGGTGTTTACATTGAATTCTACTGTTAATAGCCTCCCACCATCCACTCCACTGTTTTTGTTATTTCTTCTGCTTCTGAAGAAAGCAATGACCTTTCTGTAAATAGATTTCATCACCAACTTTCAAAGTTAGCAAAGAGGAGCACTGAAAACTTGAATGGAAGAATAGAGACAAAACCCAAATATAACCCCACACCCTTGCAGTGGTTATATGCCTAATCACCACTGCATTATACTGCAAGCAATTAATCAGTCTTTCAATAAACACTGATTACTTTTCTGCCCACTCTCAGAGCAGATTCACAGCTGCAATGTGGATACCATGCCAAAGTCAGTTGGTGTCAGGTGAAAGGTCACATTCTACCAAATCGTAACTGCTCCTGGTTAAATACCTGGAAGTAAACCATCAATCAGAGCAGTGAAAACAAGGGTGTGATTGAAACCTAGTTAACATTTTGTATGCACACAAAAGGCAATTTTGTTATGTTTCCCTAATAGATTTTCTTTCATATTTCTATGTAAGTGAGAGGTTTCTTTGCATTATTATTATTATTATTATTATTATTATTATTATTATTATTATTATTATTACCAGTATTTATTTCTTAGTAGATGCCTTTATCCAGGGCAAAGTATCACATTGCAAAATATCACGTTTACATTATATCAAGCTTGTGTAGGTAAAATAAAATGTTTTCTTATTAATATGGAACTGATGCATTTTATTTTGCTACATCAAAGGAATGAAGACCCCAAACAAATGACCTTCATTCAGGTTTTGAAGTTTTTGGTGGACTAAATGCATGTTTCCATAATTATAAGTACAGCACATACTGATCTTTTAATTTTTTGTCAGATTGTCGATTTTATTGGAGTTATTTTGTTCTTATATTTCCTTATATTCTTATATTTATATTATTCATGTTATTCATGTATATTCTTTTTTAAAAGTCATTTTATAGTCATCTTGTCTTTTGAGTCTCCTGATGTAAACCCTCACTTGTCTCGCTTGTTCATTCACACACAAACTTTATTCCCAAATGGGTTAACCTGCAAGATTCAAAGGTCCAAGCATCCTAACTACAGTTCTTTCAGAGCCATGCTCAATTTCTGCCAAATGAACTAAAAATAAAACCCTTTGTGGTCCCAGGCAAACAGTTAAGAAAATCTTAAGGGGTAACATCAATTTCAATGGTAGCAATGTATGGAATACCATATGCAGCAGTCAGAAAGTGTTCATGGGTTAAGCTTTGTATAAGTGTGCATATGATAGAATTCTGCTGGCAGGATCCTTCATGGTTGGTAATTAAGGGATGGGTGCACACCGTGTGCTTGATATGACACAAATATCTATATAGTAAAGATTACATTATATTCAGGATTGATCCACATTAATAGGGGATTAAGTTCCTGATACCGATCATTTGCACTAACTCCCTTATCCAAAACAATAACACGTTAAAATGTCTTTCAGCATTTAGATAAAGAAGCGTTAGCCTCAGATTTCAACTTTTCACCCTATGACATTTACTGACTGATATACAACTAGTGTCGCTGCATGCAAATCTGTAATAGACTGAATACCAGAAAACAATGAAACCTGCTAAACTCGCAATTCAAGATCATTGAGGACACAGGTCAGAGCTCTGTGGTGCAGTAAGTGAGCAAAACATGCATTCATTTGGTCATCTTTTAATGTAAAAGTACATAAGACCTGGACTTAAGTGCTCAGAGATAATACATTTATAGTACATTGTTCCATATTTCTGCAGGTTAATAATTTGCATCCAAAAAAAGTCAGGTTCTTAGACTTAAACTGTTTTTGTGATAACAATCAGCCTTTGGGTTTTAAAACAGCAAATCTGACCAAAGTTGGTCAAACACCAAATGAATCCTTCCTGGTCATTTCCTCCTTTTTTGATGCGTACACTGTACAGTACAACGTATGTGATGACCATGAAAAGCATTCAAGGACATACTACTGCCAACACTAAAGACTTAATTGTTGTCCACTACTCTGGGATGAAATGCAACAAATGATTAACCCAAAGAAAAATGTTAAACACAGGGGTCAAGGTTTTTTCTACTAGCGACAGAGACGGTCGTCTCCAAGCATACTCTTTCTGTCCTGTACTGTACAGTATGTATGTATATATATATATATATATATATATATATATATATATATATATATATATATATATATATATATATATATATATGCAGTACTGTGCAAAAGTTTTAGGCAGGTGTGAAAAAATGCTGTAAAGTAAGAATGCTTTCAAAAATAGACATGTTAATAGATTATATTTATCAATTAACTAAATGCAAAGTGAGTGAACAGAAGAAAAATCTACATCAAATCCATATTTGGTGTGACCACCCTTTGCCTTCAAAACAGCATCAATTCTTCTAGGTACACTTGCACAAAGTCAGGGATTTTGTAGGCATATAGTCAGGTGTATGATTAAACAATTATACCAAACAGGTGCTAATGATCATCAATTCAATATGTAGGTTGAAACACAATCATTAACTGAAACAGAAACAGCTGTGTAGGAGGAATAAAACTGGGTGAGGAACAGCCAAACTCAGCTAACAAGGTGAGGTTGCTGAAGACAGTTTACTGTCAAAAGTCATACACCATGGCAAGACTGAGCACAGCAACAAGACACAAGGTAGTTATACTGCATCAGCAAGGTCTCTCCCAGGCAGAAATTTCAAGGCAGACAGGGGTTTCCAGATGTGCTGTCCAAGCTCTTTTGAAGAAGCACAAAGAAACAGGCAACGCTGAGGGCCGTAGACGCAGTGGTCGGCTAAGGAAACTTACTGCGGCAGATGAAAGACACATCATGCGTACTTCCCTTCGCGATCAGAAGATGTCCAGCAATGCCATCAGCTCAGAATTGGCAGAAAACAGTGGGACCCTGGTACACCCATCTACTGTCTGGAGAAGTCTGGTCAGAAGTGGCCTTCATGGAAGACTTGCAGCCAAAAAGCCATACCTCCGACGTGGAAACAAGGCCAAGTGACTCAACTATGCATGAAAACACAAGAACTGGGGTGCAGAAAAATGGCAGCAGGTGCTCTGGACTGATGAGTCAAAATTTGAAGTATTTGGCTGTAGCAGAAGGCAGTTTGTTCGCCGAATGGCTGGAGAGTGGTACACGGATTAGTGTCTGCAGGCAACAGTGAAGCATGGTGGAGGTTCCTTGCAAGTTTGGGGCTGCATCTCTGCAAATGGAGTTGGGGATTTGGTCAGAATT
This sequence comes from Polyodon spathula, assembly GCF_017654505.1. Lineage (NCBI taxonomy): Eukaryota > Metazoa > Chordata > Actinopteri > Acipenseriformes > Polyodontidae > Polyodon > Polyodon spathula. The sequence continues at coordinate 45,224,284 of NC_054542.1, read as the reverse complement.
AATGGTCTCCTCAATGCTGAGAAGTACAGGCAGATACTTATCCATCATGCAATATCATCGGGGAGGCACCTGATTGGCCCCAAATTTATTCTGCAGCATGACAAAGACCCCAAACATACAGCGAAAGTCATTAAGAACTATCTTCAGCATAAAGAAGAACAGGGAGTCCTGGAAATGACGGTATGGCCCCCACAAAGCCCTGATCTCAACAATATTGAGTCTGTCCGGGATTACATGAAGAGAGAAAATTAACTGAGGCTGCCTAAATCCACAGAAGAACTGTGGTTAGTTCTCCAAGATGTTTGGGCCAACCTACCTGCCAAGTTCCTTCAAAAACTGTGTGCAAGTGTACCTAGAAGAACTGATGCTGTTTTGAAGGCAAAGGGTGGTCACACCAAATATTGATTAGATGTAGATTTTTCTTCTGTTCACTCACTTTGCATTTTGTTAATTGATAAATATAAACTATTAACATGTCTATTTTTGAAAGCATTCTTACTTTACAGCATTTTTTCACACCTGCCTAAAACTTTTGCATAGTACTGTATATAGCTATGATATTACTGCTTTGGTCTTTCCTTTCTTAATGAAGGTCCTTTAATATAGTTACACTGCTTCTTCTCTGCATCTGGCTTCAACCAAATCTGTCATTTAGTGGTAGACAGTGTTATGCTTTTTGATGTAATGCTATCACAGTAATAACATGATTTAATACTAAAAATCTATTATGGCAATGTAACAGTGGTAATGTAACAGTATTAGTTAGGGTTCAAAGGGTGATAAGAGACTTGTTACTGTGTTTTTTTTTGCCTCTGCTTTGTCCAATCATCAGTAGTCACTGCCCAACACTGACATGCAACCCTTTAAACTGGAACTGAAAACACAGCATTGTGTTTGAATTTATTTCACTATATAGAATTCAATTGTTTTGTTATATAATGCATATTTTGTCAAGGAGCTTAAAACAACAAAGCAAGTATGAAAGCAGCATGTCTAATCCAAAGTCTTTAGTGGTAAATCATCTTGTAGGTCTCATTGTCCTTTGCTCCATGCCTAATCTATTCTTCTGGATGAAAACATTGCCAGCTCTGCTTGCAACAGCATTCTTTTCATTGCTAGTAGATCAAAACAAAAGCTGACATTATAATATTGTATTTTCAAGAAAAACCCCATTGCTTTGTTTTTTCAAAAGGATAGTTAAAGAATACAGGGACAGAAATATTTTGTTTTCTTTTCTATTTGCTCCATTGTCTTATTAGAAAGACAAAGCTGTGCTTAGTTTAAATACTCTCTGCTAAAGTGAGTGAGCCTCTTTCATTTGAAAAAAAAGAAATGTTTGTGGAAACTAAAGCAGGCTAGATTGATGGTATTGTATTGTTAATAAGACATGTCTTACAGAAAGTAATAGTGGTGTTGGAAAAGAAGGCTTGGAATTAAAAATAAAAAAACTTTTTAACAAAATCTTAGCATGCATACAAAGAAAAGAAAATAACGGCTAAACCGTCCTGAAAAAAAGGGTTAAATAATTCAATTGATTTACCTGTCAAAAAATGGAAGGACTAAATGAACCTGTGCATGTGCTGTATAGCCATGGCCTGTAGTCCTCCTGTAACTGAACTACTCTGCTGACAGCACATTAGAGAATAGTTACCAGGGTTACCAAATGATGACCAATGCAGACAAACGTGTATATGACTAACTGCACTGATTAAGTTTTTAAATGTCAAATGCCATGCCCAAAATACCACAGGTATAATTACCAAACTACTGTACTGAAAGTTTCCTATCCAAATTTTTTTTTTTTTTTTTTTTTTTTTTTCAAACGGAAACTGCACCTTCAACACCTATATTTGATAGCCAGGGGTTTTGAAGATTGCATTGGGGCCTACTCTACTACACCTGGAAATAAATAAATAGGGGAATTCCACTTTCCAAATAATTATTGTCATCTGCAGAGTAACTGAACTTGATGCATGGAGCTTGCACAATTCAATTTGTACAGTTCAGTTTATGGATTATGGTGAACAATCTTGCTAACAACTTTTATAAGGAGGTCCTGGTAATATAATCATCATCTTAATATTGTGACCTTGACTACCTCTCCAAGAACTATACATTTGTAATTGTGGGTCTAAGTGTGGTTTGTTTCCTCTGGAAGAGAAGGTTGATATTAGATTTCTAGGATCCAGGAAAAACGCTAGTAACCTCAGTGAGTCAGTGCAGAAGGAAGGAATTACATAGCAGGGCTAACAGTATGGTGTGAAACGAATCACTTCAACTGAGGGAGGTTTTCCAGCAAACTCAGAACATCCGACCACACAGTGATTTCATTCAAAACAAATTAACAGCTACTCTTCTTACCAAGTGAACTGCAACCAGTAAACCATTCTGAAAATACGCACTCAATGCAGCTCCCTGTTTTTGGCAAACTTGACTCACACGTCTGGAAAATCATCCATCTTCAGAACACTTAGCAGTAAGAAATTAAATCAAGTCATTTTAGCTGTGTCATCATGAGTGTTCTGGAACATAAACATGCAATGTAAGAGAGTTACACAAACAGGCAATTCCAATTCAGATAGCTCGTCTGGCAGATTGATGGATAGACCAGGCAGCAGGGAATTATACTGGAATGATAAAGTGTTACTGAACAAGCTGTAGGGTTTAAAACACAGCACAATACTTTTCAGAGTTTTCTGCTTTGTATCAGTATCTATATTCCTGGTCATAGATCAGTTTTGATCTTTATTTTCATTTCACAGCGGTTATGCTTCGGGTCTTCATGTTAAAATGTCTTCTGAATTCACATCGACAGCCTCAATCCAACCTGTTCAATCAGAAACATTGCTAACCAACTCCTCTCCAAAGTTCTGCATGTAAAAACACTAATAACATGATGTCACAAATGCATCATAAGACCATGCATTATACAAAACTCAGTTAAGTAATGTAGTCTGGCCCTTTTCATCTTATGAGAAGATGGATTATTTTAAAAAGCCCATAGCACAAAAGAAACAACAATAGGAAATCCACCTGTCAGTGCTATGCAGCTGGAAATAAATAACATGAGCCTATGGGGAATCAGACTAAACAAAGGCCTGTAATAAAACAGCATGGCTTCTTACCTGGTTTTGTCAAGACTAGTGTTGGCAAGCAATAGGTGAATAGGTTATGAGACACACAAAGGCTAATATTAAGTCATCTGGATTTGGACTTTCAGCAAGATGCTGCGTGCTTGACTATGTCACTGCTAGGAGGACACAGGTTCCATTCCTCGGCATTGGGCTCTGTATGCAGATTCTCTGCTCCGTTACTAGTGTCTGGTGTTTTTACAAGGGACTCAACAACCATCCAGGTAAATTGCTTTTAAGACATTTAGGATTTTTCCAAAGACTTGTAAAAAACAGGATCTTGCTGTATTGCTGCAGGTATTTTCTGACAGATAGGAGAGAGAGGTTGTGGTCAAAACACCATGGAAAAACAAATTATTTTTAAACAAATAATAACAGCATACAGTCTCCTTGTTTGGATGCTTTTGGCAGCTCTCACTGGAGCTCTTTCTTATGCCCCAGCCTTTTATATACCTGCATCACTTTATTATTCATTAATTCAACCATCAATCAAAGTCTGCAGTTTCTTCAATTCCTGCCACATTCTCACATGGAAATTAAGTGCCTCACATCAATGCCCAAACGTAACCCTTTGCTGTGTCCAGACAACACATACATTTATACTGCAGAATATAGGAATGAAGGAAAATAAGTGCCTTTATCAAAATAGGTTATATAATATATAACAAACATTATAAAACAAAAAAAAACCAAATAAGCACAGACACATAGAGGTCAACCTCACAACTGAATGGACTTCTTTTACTATCTGCTAGGTACTAAACTGGCATTAATTTTAACCATGCTGCAATACATTTTAGTGATGAACATGTAACTAACAGTAAAACAACTGGTGATGCAATCATGATTATTATCATGAATAATAATAATAATAATAATAATAAATAATAATAATAATAATAAAATACCACATGTAACTCATGTTAAAGAGGTCCAATATTGCTAAACATCCATTTGTAAACTGTTTGTGTAATGGAAATTATTTGTAGGCATCCAAGGAACACATTTCTCCAAGTGTTACACTATGTTGATGCATTCCAAGTGTGCTAGCTGATCAAACAGCAATAGATGATCCTGTTTTGATGATTCTGTTTTGATGATTCTGTTTTGATAATCCTGTTTTTTTGTCTTTAAGTTAACAAATCATCAAATCCCCTTAAAAACGACACAATCTTCTGATTCTTATTGAAGTGTTTATTTATTCATTTGACATAAACAACATTGTATTTCTATTTTTCATGTTTTATATTGTATGGTGCAATTTTATATTCAGCATGATCCTTCGTGGGTTAATTACTTTGAGTAGATTAGGTCTTGAGGCAAATCAGTTTTCAAATAAATCTTTTTATTACCTCGCTTAAAGTCCATTATCTCTTCCATTATGTGTTTCTCCTTTAACTGAATTGTGTTCAGTTGTTTCTGTAGGTGAATTCAATACTTGAAACACTAAAAGGATTTCCTTGCTTGTTGCTTGTCAGAACGTGGCTGGTAATAAAGTGTGGAAGTGATGAGGGGCTGTTAAGATGCTCTAATGACAATAAAATAGCGCACCATACATTAAGGGGCTCTCATCAGGCTAGGTTTACTCTTTGAAAATATAAATAGAATTGTTCCATTAATATTGTAGCAAGCCAGGCTGGCATCTCCCCTGTGAGCAGGAGCTGAATAAGTATGCTGTTTTAAATGTGCTAGTATTGTGATCTATGTGGTGCATTATCAGATTTCCTAATCTGGGTGTATTAATGTCAGGACTGAAGTACATGCACAAAGCTGCGGAGGGAAGCTGACTAGTTAACTTCAAACAATCTTTAAACCAATCTGCTCTTCACAGTATCCATCCTCAAGAATTGAACATCTGCTGTCATTTGTTTGCAAAAAAATATGATATAGCCCAAATGTTTAAAATGCCATGTACATGTATGTCTGTCCGTACCACCATCCCTCTGTATGTCACATTTATATTGTTGCAATAACCTGGAGAACTGCTTTTCCAGTTGACAAGAAACTTGGAATGAACATTATATACAAGGGGGTATTAATCTATTCACACTTTCATGAGACATTTCCATTTCATCGCTTATTCTTATTCTGCACTATGCTGTACATTGTGGTGCTGATACATGCCATGATCCTCAAGGTTTTCATCGTAGTGCTAGCTCTCACTATGAGTTTCCAGCCATGGGGGATGTATGTTACAGGCTTGTTTGTTCTGTTCTTGTTTGTGTCTCTATTACCACTGCTTCCATGGCGACCACTACTGCTACAACTACGACTACTCATAAAAATAATAATACAGCCTGAGTTGTGATTTGTAGAAGCTGGAATTTTGCTATGATTTTTCTTTCAAAAACTGGATGCCCTTCCTACAGTGCTGCAGGTGTTTCTGTGTCTAGAGAAGGTCCGTGCAGAAGCAACGTCAAATTATCTGCTGCAAGACTTCTTACTCTACCTGTTTCTACAGTTATGGCAGATGGATTCATTCTCATTCCACATGGAAATCTTCCCTCTGCAACATATAAGTCACACATTTGCACTTTTGGTTTATTTTACAAGATAATACAGTTCATTATGTACATCAGAACTTTTCTAATGCACTGACCAAAAAGTTAATTCCGGGTCCATTATAGGTGTCTTTACATCATCACTGGTCAAAGATCTGGAACACCTGTTAATCTTCATTAATTAAGCCAATAATTTGGTTCAATTAAGTAACTGAGAACTCGGTTGAAACGAAAACCAGAAGACCCTGTAGCTCTCCAGGAGAGGGGTTAAAGACCCCTGTGCTAGTACATTCAATTATAAATAGGTATAAAATATGTAAAATAATTATTATTATTTTTTTTTTTTTTTAAACAGCCGACCCCAAGCATATTTGAGTACTTTTTAGGAACATTTGATTTGTTTTATGTTTCATTATTGCCAAAATGTGTATGTTTCTTTAAAATTGTTTAAACCCTATTCCTGTCTCAAACCTATGACATCACCCCATCGCATTCAGATATAATATAAAATATGAAATAAAAAAATTAAATAATAATGATTGGGGTATGATATTCTGTAAACGTCTTACAATGTAAACAAAAAAGAAAAAAAAAAACTCTTTATGGTTTGTTTAAATAGACCACTGTTCAAAGAGTTTGGTTTTGATCCTGGAGCCCTGTGAAATTATCGTTAAAACGCATCCATACTTGAAATCAGAAAGGACGGTTTAGAAATTTCAACTCCAAACTTCACGTTCAACACTACTGGATATATGATTGTAGCTCATATCGAACACAAAATAGTCTTTCAAGAAGCTGTTTTCTTTAAAAAAAAAAAAAAAAAAAAATGATTCTGCGGATGAGGCTATTATGTACAGTGCCTATAGGAAGTATTCACCTCCTTGGACGTTTTCACAGTTTGTTGTGCTACAACCTGAAATCTTGATGCATTTAAATGGGATTAGTTTTTCATTTGATTTACACAACTTAGTCAACACTTTGAAGAGGCAAGAGAATTTTTATTGTGAAACAACAGTTAATGAAAAATAAAAAAATAAAAAACTGAAATGTCTTGATTAGATAAGTATTCCCCCTTTGGCAGCAATTACAGCTATGAGTATTTTGGGGTAAGTCTCTACCAGGTTTGTACACCTGGATCGTGCAATATTCGCCCATTATTCTTGGCAAAATTGTTCAAGCTCTGTCAAATTGGATGAGGATTGTTGGTGGACAGCAATTCTTGCCACAGATTTTCAATGGGATTCAAGTCAAGACTTTGACTGGGCCACTCTAGGACATTCACTTTCTTGTTTTTAAGCCACTCCAGCGTCGCTTTGGTTGTGTGCTTGGGGTCATTGTCCTGTTGAAAAGTAAATCTCTGTCCCAGTCTTAGGTCTTTTGCATTTAAATTCATCAAGATTTCAGGTTGTAACACAACAAACTGTGAAAACATCCCGGGGGGGGGGGGGGATACTTCCTATAGGCACTGTAGTTAAACAACGGACATGCAAATTCAAGGGCCTGTTTTGTATTGAGGAAAAGACATAAGACACAAAGAAAGAAAAAGATATGCTTTGACAAGAAATACCTTCACACTTAATTATTTGATTCTGATAGTGATTTATTCAAATTGTCATCTGATAAAGCAGGAATGTCCCACGAGCAAAATAAAAGTTCCTGCCAAAGACTTTGAAAAAACACTGTGGAAATGATATGACAAAACACAAACATATGTACATGTTTCAGGTGTCTTGTGTCTTCTTGTAAGATGAAAACATGTTGTACTTGGATAATAATCCAGTAGTCATATGAGTAACAGCTTTTATCATCCTGTATAATTATTCCAGTATTTATTTTTCCACTTCCCTCCCAATCTCCCCAAACACCACTAGGAAGAGGCCCCGGTTAAAAGGAAAGTAGAGCCAAGTCATTTTCTGAGATCATACAAGGACCCCACAAAATTTAAAGTTTCTGAAAGTGTGTTAATGGGTGTGTAATTGAAATTAATTTCCAGCCAGTTAAATTCTCTAATGGTATAGCATGAGAGAGCGTGGTTAACTTTTATTTTAACGTTGAAAAACGCATATGAAACAAAACATTTTTCTGAAAAAACACTATCGGTGGTATGGTGTAATACAGTGTTCTGTGATAAATTGTGTGCTATATTGAAACTAATACAATATGTAGATTTTTTCATTACAAAATGTACAAATAACTTAACAAGCTGATGCATTGTTCTGCTGCCTTAACATATTGGTACTGTAAAAAAAAAGGGTGTCATGAAATATTTGACCACATTACCACAGATCTAGTTTATCATTGTATAATTATAGACTTCCAAGAGGAGGCACATCTTGGGGGAAAAAAAAATAAATCACTGAACATTTTCATTTAGCATTAATCTTCATATTGTATCTTTATTATGTTGCTAATGAACAGTGAGGTACCTTGAGCGTAATACAACACCTGTAAAAGGTACTGAATACGTCTCATGAGGAATGGGGAAAGCTTTAGACATTTAGCCTTATACAGGGAGGGCAGAGGTTAACCATGCTTGAGCAACAATACTGTACCATCAGCCGTTGCTTTGGAGTATTCTGTATATCACAAACTCAGCGACATTTTTAAGTCAAGCTGTAGATGACATCTGAGTTCTATTACATGAGAGTAGTTGTTAAAACTTCCTGCGGATTTGAACTCGGCTCTCACCAAGATAAGCACCAACTAAGACATAGCTTTACACTAAACTAATGTGATCCATCTAAGTCTCCATCCATTTGCATTTCCTTCCATCTGATGATGTAGATATCTTTATGCCTGGTGTTGATGTGTAATGCTGCCTCCAGCTTATTTTGCCTCCCCAGCTCATCAGTAAACACAACGGCTGCGATGCTGGCTGCGGGTATCAACTATAGTGTGGTCTCCCCAGCACATCAGCATGACAAATGTCGGATTGAGGTAAGGTGGTACATCTCTGGGGTCTTCAAGTGGGCACCTTCTGTCCTCTGTGTTTCGTCGACTAACCCATGACACCTCAAGAAGGCTCGATAGTGATTCTGGCATCCCAGAATTACCCCCCTCCGTCCCCCACTCAACTCAACCCAGCTTACTTACCTGTACATCAGCGTTTCTTTCTTTCTACTGTGCTTGAGATCCCCAACCAGAATCTTTGTCTCAACCACAATCAGTTGCTGCTCCTTTCTGCTGCTTCAGATAAGTTCTTCACTGTGCAACACAACTCTTGGCCACTGAACCCAACATCTCTGAGAAACCGGGTTGTGGATTGTGCCACAAATCCTCGACAACCCACATCCACTGGGTAAACCCGGACTCTCCATTCTCGCTATTCCGATTCAGCGGCTAGTTGAGCATACCACAGTTTCGTCCTCTCATACACCTCATTTACAGCATCCTGCTGTGGCACTGTTAACTCTACCAGGTGAAAAAGGGGTGCTGATCTAGACCTTAAGACGATATCTGGTCAAAGGTTAGTGGTAGCAATCTCAGGTAGAAAAATAAGTTGTTGACCAACATCTGCCAACATTTTCCAGTCTCTAGCAGCTTCCAGTTGGGCGAGGCTTAGTTTTAACACCTTTTCTTGGCTGTTGCTCTCCTGGGAGAAGGAATGGTCTTTTGTGTGTAATGTTTTGATGGAACTGGTGGCAACTTATTGGTCATGTTATGCTTGTCTTCCAATGCTAAACGTTGCAGCACCTGGTCATGGCACCAAGTAAATGGTCTTTGGCTAAATAAAACCTACCTTACATCCTGTCAAAATGTGCCTTAATGTTGCAGGTGATGAACACAAAGGAAATGAGGTATCCTCTCCTACCCAGAGGTTGGATGGGAGAATTTCATATGTTAACCTGATGAGGAAACTGATCCTGCTCTCTTCCATTATCCATAGGTCTTGCCAGCTGATCTTGCGTTGTTCCACACTTTTCCATCTCATCCATTCTCCTTGCTTGGCCTGAGAAACGGCCTTTACGCACCTCATCCTCTCCTCCTGCTTTTGCACCTCATTGACTACCAGCTTCCTCCATTGAGCTGGGGCTGCCTCGTAGACACTAAATATTTAAATAGAGCAACTGGTAATAATACAATGCTTCAGAGGACATAAGCCGATGAAGTAGTGGTAGTGGAAATATAAAACTATTTGCCAAAACACTCCTTGCAGTCAAAAGGGAAAGTTCACTTCAATTTCAAAATCATAACCCAGAAATCTTGAACATCTGCCATCGAACACTGTTCTCCACATTTCATTTTTACAGCTCATTGTATCCAGCACCTACCTCAAGCATAAATGATAAAAGTAAACTAGAAACATGTCTTTTAAAAGAAAACAAAGTATGGTTTGTTACTTATCTATTATATTGCAATATGTTGACTATTACTGCATTTAGATATAATGGTGGGTTGGATTTGTAAGATGTTGATTGGTCTTTTGGCAGTGATTGTCAGTGATGTACATGGCATTCCAGCCCATTCCAGTGGAATTACGATCTTGCCGATGGCAGGTCTGTGTGTATCCAATAAAACATACCTTCATCCTGCAATGGCTTGGATCCCAAGACTCTGACCTGAATATAGGGTTCAACATTTTCATTTAATCCAGGCCAGGGTGGGTCACAGGACCAAACAAAGAGATCCTACATTATATGTTTTAAATCAAATGGCTGACCCTTTGCAATGATACCATGGTGTTATTTCCATGAGCTAAACAGTGGAGGATCAACATAATGCCACCTTGTAAGGGTTCCTGCAACACTTAGGCAGCGCTTTCCATGAATGACAAAGAACGTTACTGTAGTTTGATGTTTAAATACATTGTTATTGCTGTTGCTGCTGCTTTACACTGTGTTTATAAAGTACAGTATATACCAATCTTGGTTAAACATCCTGGTTAAATACTGAGATGTCCCAATGAAATGTGCCATACAGAAGTCAGTACCAAACTTTTTTTTCTCTTTTATTAGACTGGCAAAGTTAATAAATTGCAAAACAAAATGTTAAACTTAATTTTTTCAACCAGAGACAGCTGCTTCAAAAGTGAACTTTTTCTATCTCTGCTGCCCTCTAGTGGTCATTGCATTACATTCAAATAGAACAAAATAATTCATAAACTCTGTACTACACCAAAACTAAGATGTTTATCTTTTTCATTACTAGAAAATGCTGTAGTAATTATATAGGAATGCAAAAAACACATGTCCCCTGCACCTGTAAGGGACAAATAACTTAACACCTGAACATTTGACCCCTAATGCATTGTTGTGCTGCCTTAACATACCGGTACTCTGGAAAAAAGGAATGAACGCAGGTGGAAATATTTGACCACATTACCACAGCTCTAGTTAATCACTGAACATATCTACTGAGTATTAATCTAAATACAGTAATATATCTTCATTATATTACTGATGAACAATAAGACACCATAAGTGAAATAAAATACCTGTAAAAGGTACTGGATATATCTCATCAGGAATGGGGTATAATTTAGAAAGACAGATATGGGGTTATTCTAGGCTTATGTAGAGCAGAGGTTGGGGGCGAACTGCAGGCAAATGTATTACCCACTCATGCAAAAGAGCCAGGCTCATCCGCATTCATGGTTCTAGAGCTGTTAACCTCACCGACAGGGGTCAGCATAACGGCAGTACATCACACAACACTGCCCATTACACTTTCACATGATTGATCTAATCACTGGGAAACCATGTACCATGCACTGTAGTTACTTTACCAGCCAGCAAGGGCACAGAATTAGAATGAGCTGTCCTGTCTTAGCTTTGTCCTGTTAACAAATTTAGTGGGGAATAGTGTGTGAAGTCCTCAGGACCTTTACAGCAGCTTAGGCTCCTGGAACTCTTGGTTTTTGTGCAGACAAATCAGCTTATTGAAGGAGCATTTCCTGTGATTATTTCCTAATTTTTTTTATAAATCATACGATAACAAAATTACCAACACAGGACCCACAGGCAAGTTTTAAAGCTAAGCAATGTGCACCTGTGGAGACCCAGTGCCAAATATAGCCTTATTGTTAAGCTTATATATAAGGTAAAAACACACAGAAGATAATATAGTAAGATATTACTAATCCCACACCTTGATGTATCAATTTTGGAGTCTTAACACAGATATCAGTCACACAGTTTGATACACTGTGCACTGTTCATAGTAGAGATAAATCATTTTGTTTTATAAAATAAAACCCACTTCCCCCTGCAATGATTGTTTTTAGAAACTTCTTATCATGTCCCAAATTGAAGCATTTATGTTCATCCATGCAAGCTCACCCTTCCCATTAGGTAAGTAATGTCATTTATTTTTAATTTATAATTTTTTTATACTGTTGGCTGTGAAAAAAAACATTTACAGTAGTATATTTGTTTTGTTGATATTGTCTTGTAATGCATGTTTTACTTCAGTACTAACTATTCTGCAGTAAGACAGGGCAGTGGGGTCGTGAAGTCGTTTTTATTGGTAGAATTTTATTGAGGACCGCTGCTAAAGAGAGCGTTTGTTGCCTGGTTTAAAGAGTTCTTCTATGCAGACATGTTTTATTAGATGAGACTCGTGTTCATTAGGCTACAAATACAGTTATATCACAAATAATTCTCTTAAATGGAAGTTTTGGAAATTATTTTTCTAAAACAAAAAGAAAACAGTTAAAGTTGCAAAAATGTAAATAATCTGACTGTTTATCAATACCTATTTTTTTCTTTTTAATTCTGTATTCTTTTTTTTTTTTCAAAAAACAAACAAAACATGGGGAAGCTTTACACTTTAGTTAATACTTAATGGATTGTCTACAAGTAGAGTTAACATACTATGATGGGAACTGAAATTAACCCACTATTGCCGTATGTGATGAACACACATTCAATCAGCCTGAATTTCCAAAGCAATGTTAATACTGGAATTGTAATAGAAATACTCTTTCAGTATTTGTTTGAGTCTGGGAACAGGTCTACTACAGATTTGCTGAACTAGTCACAGCATGTAAAGGTCTCTGCATTTGTAACTCTCTTGATCTCTGTTTTTCCTTTGGCAATGAAAGGTGTTATTGAAGCGCTGGTTTTCTGAGTGTCGTTGACTTTTTGGTGTTTTTGTGATCTCTCATGCTTACCACAAACATCATCCTTGCTCCCATGTCCCACAGTTAAAATCAGTCCTGCATAGTTTACAGAAAGTATGACTTTTTCCAACCATGCTTAGGATTATCTGAGACTAGGCTGCGGTCCAAGAAGCTTGAAATTTGCATCAATATACAGTTGAGAGTCAATTATGCAATCTTTGATCACTCGTACTGTCTAATCGATCGAACACACCTGTAATTACGTGATGAATTATATTTGCTGCTAAAACAGCTTTTGCTTTAAATTGTTGCAGTTAAGCAAATTGAAACAGTTGGATAATTCTTGGTTTTTCTTCTGTTTCATCAATAAGGGCTGGGGATCCTGTCTATGCTGTCAAGCAACTAAGAACTTTTATTTTATTAATTTCACTTGCACATTATTACAATGCCTTAACAGCAAGTATCAAAGTATGGCAACATTTTACTGACTTTTTGAAGTTTAATGATTCCTAAAGTTCTGTGATGTGTCAAAGTTGTACTGCATTTTCAGTTTGGTATATGGTACATTTAATTACAGTATTTCATTATCTTAACTGTAGGTCTTAACTGAATTGCATTAATTTAATGATTTCTAAAGTTTCTTAATTTTCAATGCTTAATGTAATAGAATACATTACGAGCTATATATCATCAGTCGGTATGTGTATGTTAACTTTTTATTCTATACATTATTAAAGGTAGAGTAATTGTTATTAATAACTGTTCGATTATCCATACAAATCAAGTCTGCAATATATATATATATGGTGGCAATCTCGGTTAACGCAGGCAGGTGGATTACACAGGGCGAGGCAATCCACACACAGACAGAGGGCGGGCGTGAACCCAAGACCTCTCGCATTAAATTTCACATCACTAGTGTCTTCTTGGTCAAAGCATGTTACTGGCTGAAAGCACGTCAGTCAATAGGGAAAGCTGCTAGTTTGTTAATGACAAAAAAAAAGCCAATGAAGGCAGGGAAACAATCTCAAGCAAGTGCAATATTAACTGAAAGCATGGCTTGCAGACAGATTTCTTTAACAATGTATAGTAAAAGTATCAAGTGTACGATATATTGGGAACATTCTCAGATGGTCGTTATGCTATATTTTTCATAATTACAGTAATTGCAGTTTACATTTTACAAGGGATGTATTTTCTTAAAAAATTGAACTATAAGCCTATATTATTTGAATACATGTTCACACTGTAACAGAAGTACCTATGTAATTAGGACTGTTAGAATCAATAGGCTGATGTGTTTATGTTATTGATAACCTGAATTGGTTTTCCTTTACCAGTACCTGCAATATTAAGCCCTGCAGATTTCACTTCCAGCTTTGAACGTGGGCAAACAAAGTACAAACTTAGGGCATTAAAGTAAGACAATTCCTCAGGAAATGGATAATTAGTAGACACTCCCTCCATTTAAGTATGAACATGATTATTAAGCTCACATATCACAATGAATCGTTCATCACTTAAACTTAAGTTTTGATACTCTATAAATATTAATTTGTTACAAAAAATCAAATTCGAAAAAAATACCGTGGAAACCATATGTTTCTTTTGAGACCTATACAATGAACAGAGAAGTACAGAACAGGTAAGATTTACTGAGCAGAAAAAGATATTGCAGAAGTAGCATGCTGGACTTTCAAACAATGGCATTGTTGTGTATAGTACTACATAGACGTTGACTTCCAACATTCTTCTGGAGAGACTCATTGTGAGTACAGTTGAAGCACATTACACCGTGTAACAAATTTATTTATTTATTTTTTTGTTCCTGGGTAGTAAGTGTTATTTCCTAATTGCTTATGCCTCAAAAGTATAGAAAATGGCTATTATTCCACACAAACTTTGCTTTTGTGACCAGGACAGTGATATTTCATAAATATATAATAGTATAATAGTATAATAGTATAATCGTAAATCTCAAAATACTACTCACTTCTAAATCTTTTGTAGTCATTTTTGTATTACTTTAGTATAAATACATGTTAATTTGGATTCATATGTTGTTTTTTTCTGACTTTATGTGAATGAAAAGACACACATTTGCCCATTTTCCCATTGGAAATAGTGATATTTTGAAATATCACTGTCCTGGTCGCAAAAGTAAAGTTTGTGTGGAAGAATAGCCATTTTCTATACTTTTGAGGCATAAGCAATTAGGAAATAACACTTACTACCCAGGAACAAAAATTGTGTTACATAGTGTTATCAATATCATTCTTTAAGCAAAAAGTTCCACATGCTGCACAAGCTGCAGAATGAGACATAGCAAGGAGCACATAGCTCCTTGCAATAGGTAGCTAAATTCCCTGTGTAGCACATATCATGCCCCTGGTCAGACTAAGAGACCACATGATTCAATGTTTTCTCATAGACCTTGCTTTCTGAAAATAGATAGAAAGGATTTGATTTATTGGACGCCTTTCTAATTACACTCTTTCATCCCAAAGCAGTACTTTTCTAGTGTCCTTATGATACTTAAGGTAGTAAAACAATCATGTGAGCTATTACTGCAGAAAGTCTAACCTGTGATAAAAACACCCTTTTCTACAAAAGCCATAATTACATGATGCTGCAGGATTATGATGGCTTGTTAAAGAACACAATGTCTAAAGTAAAAAGAAATAACATTGCTTTTGTATCTGCATTTTAGATGCAAGATATTGTAAAGTTGACGATAGTTAAAAATCACAAACATGTCACAGTGTCCTGTGGTGTCCTGTATGGCTGTCCTCTGCTGTCTTGGATATTACAGGACATTGAGGTTGGTGTCCTGAGTCAGTGCATTGTGTGGCCTCATTGTTATATATGGCTGTAGGGCGGGGAGGGAGTCATTTAAGTAAAACTATTTTAATTACCTTAAGATTTCAGGTACGAGCCTTTAAAGTAAAATAGCACCATGAAAGAATGACTGCATTCACAAATACTCAAAAATAAGCATAATTGACTTCTTGACATCTTAAACAATCCGTGCAAATTCCTACACTGTACTTGGTTTGATTGAATGAGTAAAATGAGTTTTAATTATAAAATTAATTTACCATGTTAGGGTAAGGTCTGACTTCAGAATTATTAGCACAGCCCCACCTCAAATTAAATACAATGAAGCCCAACTCAAGACACGCACAAATTTGTTGTAAAAAATGCATGTAAATCAAATATTTTATTGTATTAAACAGATATGAGAACAGCATCGCAGCTTGTTAGATTATTTTGTTGTAAACATAGCCATTTGGTAACTCACTGCGAATGGAAGAGAAGGAATCTTAACTGTAAATCTACCTCCTGACCTGGAAGGGTGCAAAGGAAGGTTGATGGTACGCCTTCCAGGGATAGGCCACCTCGATGGTAGGATGGAACTGGAAGTTGGCGATCTTGGTGAAAGGGTGTGGCTGTAAGAGTGCTGAACAACTCTGTTGTGATCAGCTGTGGATTGGAGAGAGTGTGGCACTGTAATGATCAAGGGGAGGAGTTTAGTAGTACAAAGGGGGCACAGCTACATGAGCTACGGGGCTTTAGTTGTATAGGAGAAGCCGATAATGACCACATGTGTAAGTTGAATCAGGGCTGTAGTTGTTATACGAGAAGCTTGTAACTTGGAGACTTGTGAACAGCGGTATCAGATGGAAGCAATGTTTTGTACCTCGAGTTCTGTTTGGTAAAGTCTGGATATTTATGAAAACTCTTTTTGAAAGTTTTGTCAAGGGAGAAACCATCAGCAGTAAAAGGTGCTACTGCTCTATATTTCATTCATGTATGTTTTCTGAAATCCAATAGACAATTCAAAAATTATTTCTGCCATATGCTCAGTGGGCATTCCCTCAGACCCCTATTGGTCAGTGTATTTTTTTAATTTGAACTGTACTGTAGTTCATTACTGTATATTGTGTCTTTTTAGGCAATGATGCAAGATCTCTGCATATGGGTTGTGAGCCAAATTCTAAATTCTACACCAACACATTTGTTTTAATGGAAATCCGTGTGCTCATTGTATTTTGACATGCAGTACCACATGGCGCCACAATGGCTTGTAGTGTATCTCTGTACCATATCATATCAGAACGGTACCAGTGTGCTACCATGTTAGCATCACTACTGTATATAGCATGCCATCCACTGTGTATCCTGATGGTATTTTTGTGTGTCAGATAATTGGGGTAATACAGTTAAAGTACTAAAAAACAGCAATGATTCTTCTCTCATACTGTAGCTGATGCCATCTTTTGACTGACAGCGAGGCTCTGGAGTCAGTCCTGTTTGTTACATACAAAATGCAACTTTATTTACCTTCATGCCTCCATTCAGATAATTATACAAATGCATACATTTATTGGTTTAAACTCTATTTCAATTCACAGCTCAGTTCATATGAAAGTTGAGTACAGAAAATAAAGCGATGCACTGACAGAATGTTTAGACACCATTAGAAAAAAACCAAAAGAAACTTAACACTTGTTCATTTCAATCTCTTAAAAGAGATAAGGAAGTATCATCCTCTGACAGAATTTCATGACCATGGACTCCCTTTACATCATTGTAGGGCAATATCACCATTTACAGTAAGATGAAAAGCTCTGAGTATATTTACAATACATACACTATACATAAATACAAGAACAACACTTACATAATATCAGTAAACTTGTAACATAGTTATTGTCTAAACTACATATTGTACAATGCAGAGAAAATCTTCAACAGTATTGGTATGAAACAAAGGATTT
Source organism: Polyodon spathula (assembly GCF_017654505.1). Classification (NCBI taxonomy): domain Eukaryota; kingdom Metazoa; phylum Chordata; class Actinopteri; order Acipenseriformes; family Polyodontidae; genus Polyodon; species Polyodon spathula. The sequence continues at coordinate 45,206,811 of NC_054542.1, read as the reverse complement.
CATTTTTTTTTTTCTGAATAAACAAAGTTTATAAACCATGAATCATTCATATAATGGTTTGGTATTCCAGTCTTTGGACAACAGTTAATGGTGTATGTTGCCTTTTAATATCTGTCCTACAAATATAAATTGAACTCTGACTTTAATGAGGTATAAAACCTGTTCATCTTGTGCAAGCTCAGGGTTTTGTCAGTAATGTATGCCACTTGTATTGCAAGTCAGTTCTGTATATGAAACATAGGAGGCACTAGGTAGTGGTGGGGTCTGGGTGCTCTGTTGTACCAGATTCAATTAGAAACACAATTGAAGGCCTTCTTACAAAATTCTGCAGCCAAACTGTGACTCTGTTCTGCTAATACAAGGCATCACCATAGTCAGCAAAGTCCTATCAATATCCTAACACATCACAGACAGAGAACACGAATGCCTTACTTTAATCGAAGGCGTGGAGGTTTTTTTGAACAATTACAGGTATATTTTCTTCTCTAAAAGCTGTTGAAAGCATTCTGATGTTAGAGATTCTCAATGCCAGGTGTACTCCGATGTTGTTTAATGTTACTTTAGCAGGCTAGTCAAGTGTATTACAGGCAGTGGGTTTTAGATTATAAAAGAAACACTGACCACTGATTCATGAGAGAAAAAACAAAACAAAACAAAAAAAAAACTTATATCTTGATAAGATAGAAGACTAGAAAATCATACCAAAAAAGATTTATATTCATGATTCAAAGCTGTTCTTCTAAAATCGTTTATATTAAGTGGATATGCAAGTTATACAAGGTGTCTTTTTCTTTGTTTAAAATTAGAAACCTTTCAAATTTACTTTTAAACTATTTACAGCCTATGTAAAAACTATGAATCGCAAAATACTTTTCACTCACATATATTACATAATATTTAAATACTGTTGTACAGTACAATATTCAGTTGTAAAGATGAAGTGCCCCCTGCTAAATAATTTTGAAAAAGTTCTGACGGAAATCTAAACTATATTTTCCAAGCTAAGAATTCAAAATATGTTAGAAACAGTAATTAATTTGGGTAAGGAACCTATTTTGGTTAAAAGGTATGACTTGTTTGACCTCTGTTCTTAGTAAATAACAGGTGTTCAAATTTTTGTCAACTCTAGGTATCATGTTGCTTAAAAGTTCACCCCCCTCCCCCCTCCCCCCGTTGAGTACCGTTTAACAGATTTTTTGAATTCTTAGAATTTTGTTTTAACAAAAATCTAAACTTAAAATACTGCATACAGCCCCCAGGGAATTTCATTCACCCCAATATACCTACAATTAAACGTTTAATGACAAATCATTTGAACCAATGAAAGAATTCTTAGGAGAAGATAAACTGCTATATTCTTATAATTCTATCAAAGAAAATGGTGTGATTTTATTAGCCTCTAATAATCTGTATAAAAATATTTTTTCTACCACTTCAATTCCAAGGTTGCCCTGTAGAGATGGGACGTTATGCAGACCTGTAGAGAAGGGATACTACATCATCAACTTTTCTTTTTTTTATATCATTGGCAAAATGTTGAAAAATTATTTCAAAGTGCAGGGTAGTATTTTTGTTAAGAAGAAGTGGAAGCTGTTTCAATCCAGACACATACAACAAACATACTGACTTCTGTCTTCAGACACTCGGTGGAAACTAATACTAGGGACATTCTGGACAGGCAGACAGTCGTTCCATGTGGTTATTTCCGCTACATGGAAAAGCAAGAGAAAGGTTACCAAGCATACAAGCAGCTAAGACTGACCTTATCCTCACTGGATAAGGATACCAACAATGCCACACACTTGTGAAGGCAGGAGCTTTCTGAAGACTACTTGTCTATCACAATGACTGGTCATTGTGAGTTTCCATGGCAGCATTTGTGTTTTGGGCAGCATTTGGCCCATAATAATATACTGGATATGTACTGTATAAACAAAGTCCATTAAATGTATTTCTCCTAGCAGGATAAGATCTTAAGAAATTTCCGGCTCTATGAGATTCCTTTTATTTATTTATGTATTTATTCGCATGTAATTGTTACTCATATGAGATATAACTTAGGCAACATGGATCCATATTTAATTTGTACAGGAATTTGTTGAACCACTAGAATAAACACTTCTTATTGCCAAATGGTAATAGTACAAGGTATCCTGGCATTATAAGGGTGGCATTGTTGGTTATTACAGGAAAGTGTCCATTGGATATGATAGTTTCCTGCTAATCCTTGTTATATGGTGTGGTTGGGGGGATTTGTGAAAGCCACCCATCAAAATCTAACAAGGTCACATAGTCAGCTCTCAGGTATACCCTATTACTGTTTCTTTCACATTTGACTTCATAATACTAGAGCCAAGGTAGAGAGAATGATTGCTTGGTGGAGGGGCATGGAGATCACAGAGAGTGAGGCGGGGCATGGAGATCACAGAGAGTGAGGCGGGGCAAGGAGATCACAGAGAGTGAGGAGGGGGAAGGAGATCACAAAGAGTGAGAGGGGCATGGAGATCACAGAGAGTGAGAAGGGGCAAGGAGATCACTGTGAGTGAGGAGTGGCAAGGAGATCACAGAGAGTGAGGAGGGGCATGGAGATCACTGTGAGTGAGGAAGGGCATGGAGATCATTGAGTGAGGAGGGGCAAGGAGATCATTGTGAGTGAGGAGGGGCATGGAGATCACTGAGTGAGGAGGAGCATTGAGATCACTGAGTGAGGAGGAGCATGGAGATCACTGTGAGTGAGGAGGGGCATGGAGATTACAGAGTGTGAGGAAGGGCATGGAGATTACAGAGTGTGAGGAGTGGCAAGGAGATCACAGAGTGTGAGGAGTGGCAAGAAGATCACAGAGTGTGAGGAGGGGCAAGGAGATCACTGAGTGAGGAGGAGCATGGAGATCACTGTGAGTGAGGAAGGGCATGGAGATCACTGAGTGAGGAGGGGCAAGGAGATCATTGTGAGTGAGGAGGGGCATGGAGATCACTGAGTGAGGAGGAGCATTGAGATCACTGTGAGTGAGGAGCATGGAGATCACTGATTGAGGAGGGGCAAGGAGATCACTGTGAGTAAGGAGGGACATGGAGATCACTGAGTGAGGAGGAGCATTGAGATCACTGTGAGTGAGGAGCATGGAGATCACTGAGTGAGGAGGGGCAAGGAGATCACTGTGAGTGAGGAGGGGCATGGAGATCACTGTGAGTGAGGAGGTGCATGGAGATCACAGAGTGACGAGGGGCATGGAGATCACAGAGTGAGGAGGGGCATGGAGATCACAGAGTGAGGAGGGGCATGGAGATCACTATGAGTGAGGAGGGGCATGGAGATCATTGAGTGAGGAGGGGCATGGAGATCACTATGAGTGAGGAGGGGCATGGAGATCACAGATTGAGGAGGGGCATGGAGATCATTGTGAGTGAGGAGGGGCAAGGAGATCATTGTGAGTGAGGAGGGGCATGGAGATCACACCCTTTGAGCTATCTTACTCAGTCTGAATGCTGCACAGTGCTACATCAGAAACAGCCTCTGATGAGCAACTGATGCTCTGCTTCAGTCTCCATGCTGGCATCATTATGAGAAAGTGGTGGTGGAGAAATTGTGTGATGCAACAAACAGTATGATAATTGCAATGTCTTCTTCCAAACTGTGTTTTCTTTCAGTTCATGTTCTCTCCTGCACTGAGTTGAGGGAACTTGTGAGTGTTGAATTTTGGGAACAAAAGACCAGCATTGTTGCAGGAGGGAATATGATGTGGATATACTGCCATCTTTAGAAGATATTTTTGTTTCTCCTGGTGAATATTCCTGAGTAAATGTTGAGAAATGTATTACCCAGTTGATATATGAATCATGATGTGTGATTAAAAATGTCAAAAGAGTCAGCAATATGTTTAAAGATGTAAGGCTGTGATACAGGTAACACGGGACACAGCAAATGTAACATAATGCGTTTCTTGTAAACTTTGCAGGGTGTTCTGTAATCCTTTAATGCACAGGTAATTGGATCAGACTATCCACTTTGGGTTGTTAATCTAATCTTCCAACACATACTTTTGTAAATGCAATGTTTAATACTGAACTCTTCCATCAGAATACAATTTGCCAAAATAATCTGGATTTGTTTCAACATAACCAAACTTAAAAAAAGTAACAATACCCACACACAACAATATTTGTCCGAGCATGCTTGGCTTTAACTTTGAGACTGCCAACCAATTGCAAATATAACTATCATACAGGTGGCAACATAGGTATACAATTTAAACATTGTGCTGGTAAATAAGGTACTGTACTACCAGAAGGTGACATCATTCTACATCATCCGCCATGTCTCCATCATCCTCCATGTCTCCGTCATCTGATGGCCAGCACAGCTATAAACATTCTCTGTTAAATATATATAAAACTATTGTCTAGCAGGACTTGTTTTAATGGCTCCGGGTTCTTTGAAGGATCAAGAAAGGGCGTAAGATATTTAGAGAAACTCTCTGCAACTTTAAAAAAGTATTGCTCTCCTATTGTGTTGATATCTTCAAACAGATGATCCCTTTGATAACAAAAATCAATAGCAATACGCATCTCTGGGATTCACATAAGTAGGATTAGGATCAAAAAAAAAAAAAAGTACTTGCTAGGTGCTTAACATAGTGCTATTCAATGGTAAATACATGTGTAAATATTTAAAAAGTAGAATATGTTTATTGCTATTTTTAAAATGGGGTGTGGCTTTTGATTTGTACTACTGTATATCCGCAGGCAGATTTAAGAAATTGAAAAAGGTATGAGAGAGTGCATTTTTGATGATTTTCAAAAAAAAAAAAAAAACTCAATAAACTAAAAGTGCACCTTACTGATTGCTTATCACAGCGTACAATGCATCTGATGCATTTCTTTTCATATGTCAGGAACACAAAAATATTCACATAGACAGAATGAAGCGGTTTTACTGGATCTCCCACAGTCTCCGTTAGCCCAGATAGAGATTATTAGGGTTGTCCATGTGCTTTTGAGAACGACCATTTTTAACATGTGTTATGTAAAAAAGAAGAGCTATACCACTATGGAAAGAATCCCTAGAAGCGAAGGAGTGGGGCAATGTCTGGTACCTTGGGCTGGAGGGCTCTGCTGGTTCCAACCTTTACCTATATCAGTTATATTGGATATTAAGTGCAGATCTCCAACAGAAAAATTCCTCTTAAAAGAAATAGTAAGTGGTACGTTGATTCCTCACTTTTATTCTGCTGTGGCAGCACCAATCCTCAACTCCACAAGAACTTGGGGCCTACCAATTGTTTGTTGATATCTGAAGGTCACTCATTATTGCAGGACTCCAGAAACAAACTAATCTCTGTGATTTCCTACGGCTGACAAGCCTAAGAGTTTTGAACACATTGGAAACACTGTGAGTGAGCCGCTCCGCTGGCTTCATTGATTGGAGAAACAGGGCACTGATGACGTCTTGGAGTCACGGCCTGCTCTTCTGCAGAGGTCTTGGTTCTTTCACATTATTGTTGCAGAAAAGGCCGCCTTTTTGAAAATCAAAACACTTTTTTATGATGATGATGTATTAATACTTGTTTGTCAAAACAAGACATTTGATTCTGAAGTATAAACAAAAGGAGAGGACATTAAAAATGATGCCCAAAAATAAGTTTCCTAAGATCCAAACTTAAAAGCAACATAGCTAAAAGGCATCGGACCAGATGCCTATAATTTAGAAATCACAGAATCTCCTTCTTTTTCTGTTTCCGGACGTTTGAGAATGTCTATTTGAACGCTCCGGGGTGGGACCAGTGGGGTTGGGCTCAGCCCAGCTGAACTCGGGTTATAAGAGACCCTGCTCTTACAGTGTTTGTGTGGAGGGATCTTTTTCAAACCAGCATGTGTCTGCGGCGGTGAAGGGCCAGGTGGTCTGAGCGAGAAAAGCTCCTGTCACAGTCTGCACATTTAAAGGGTTTCACTCCGGTGTGCTTGCGGTAATGCCTCGTCAGCTCATCCGAGCGAGCAAATTTCCATGTGCATCCCTCCCAGGTGCATTTGTATGGCTTTTCACCTGGAAAACAGTCAGAGGTATATCTTAAAACAGCTTGAGTCAAGATGATGAAATGTACGTTTAACAACTTGTAAAAATGCAAATAATTCAGTGTAGAAGGTGACATGTGTTGCAACAACTTTTCAGAAACTAAGTGTTAAACAGAGAAGCATTTTCACAAACTACTGGTTTAAATGCAATGACTAAGCAACAAAATCTCAACTCTTATAGCTGCATGATTTGTAGTTTATTAATGTTGACACCAACATCAGTATCCTTGCCAAGGTAGCTTTGCCCTAAAGGAAAAGCCCTTACTTGTACAGACACATACTCTACAGCTATGGCCAAAAGTTTTGCATTGCCTAAAATTTTTGGACTGAGACATAGCTAAATAAATAAATAAATAAATAAATAAAAATATATGAACATAATTTAGATCTTATATTTGACATCATATAATCAAATAAACTACAAAATGATATTGCAAACATCTACCAGAAGCCATAATAGTAATATTTCATGTTAGATTTTAGATGTTAGTTCAATTTTTTTCAGTTATTTGTATATAGAAAACTACAAATTGGTATGTAATTCCATAACAGTAGTATTTCATGTTAGATTTTAAAATGTCACGTTTCAATTTTTTTCAGTTTTTTGTATATAGAAAACTACAAATTGGTATGTAATTCATGATGTTAACATAACATTTTCATTCAACTTTCTGAAGCAAAATTAGTGAATTCTATAAGGTGATGCAACACCTTTGGCCAGAGCTGTATTTCTATACATTTGCTGAACTATTAAACTTTGCAAATCTCATCAGCTTTGAAGAACAGGTCTTTCCAGTTGTAGCTCTTTGACAAGATACATATAATTTTCAGACTAGTGTATTCACTCATCTTATTAAACAACAAGTACAAAGTTAGTGTTGTACTGTTATCTTTTAAAATAAATACTTTACTAAACAGTATTTTTAGAAACAGTGCTGAGGGTTTTTTTTTGCCAGGTAGATCATTTGGGCAACATCATTTCATATACAGTAATAAGAAATCCAGTGGGTAGAATAATTCTTGTTTGATAATGTGCTCTTTTGCTTTTCTAAAGTTTTAACTATTGTGGCAAAATAAAGCAGAATAGCTTATGAATAGAAAGGCAAAACCAAAAGCTACTGTACAGGCACACCAAGCTTATTTCATCTGAAATGACACTCACCGTGTCAACTTGATTTAAACTTTCAAAATACAGCTATAAAATAGGTTTTAATCCTTGTATGAATAAAACCCGAAGGACACAATATATTGATTTACAAATGTGATTGGTGCAAAATGTCAAGCTGAAAAGTCATTTCTAATTATTCACTAATTGTGTATCTTATTGTGACTAAGGTTGGCATCAGCACACTAAACAAAAGAAGTACATTTTATTAGCATCACGTGTACTGTAGACAGGTGTGTACTTTCTTTACATTGGGAATCGATTACATCTGTGCTCACTGGAAGCCCCAAGGTAATATAATAGGTAAGGCATGTACTTTTATAGCTTTAATTATAGGTGGGGGAGGTTTCTCACTTGTATACTAATTTTTTTTTTCAAAAGGCCTCTGCTTCACAGTTATACAGGTATAATTATTATTATATTTTTTTTTGTTGGGGTTCTGTTTTACAGTGGTGTCCTAGGAAACAGCTGAGTGGAACTGAAGAATGCTTATCAAAAGAAACATTACAGCATAAAGTGATCGACCGCAACATTGAAATGCCGAAAACCACTACAAGTGCCTAGTTTGCCTATATAAAAGCATGCTACCAGTTATGAACACTTGTATCCCTACAAAGCCCATACATGTATTAACATTATAGACTTTGTTTGTACTCATTACTTGGCTGGCTTTAGTCTATATTACAAATTAAAGCTAGGAATTTAGCAATTTAATATGTGTACAAAAGGAATCACTAGCAAATAAGTATGATATATAGCAATTATGTAAAACACATAATTTGACTAAAGCACCCCTGAAACAATGATGTAAACGTTTAGCACATGTGATATGGTAATTTCTGTCCAAATAGTTATTAATTTATTTATTTATTTTAAATAAACATTTTGACAGAAATTGTGGACATTCAGTCTATCAGTTCTCATCCAGGTCCTAGTAGCTGATTGATCTCAAACTTCTGTCAAGTTGGCTTTTACAGGATCCCAATGGTCCAGCATCAACAACCCTAACCTTAACCTTAATCTAAACCCTACTCTGTATCTGTACATACGCATACAGCTATACACAGTGTGCTTCTGTGCACTTAGATTCTTAGGTATTCACTAAAAAATCTTACTGATTAGTTCTAGAATACTAAAGGTGCATGCAGGATCACAAGCTGTTTGCTTATTGTCTGTTTCCATACAAATGGCACATGTTCTGAAGACTCCAACATAGCTAGCATCAAAGCTGATGCTAATTTAATGTGAACAAACCCAGTACCTGAATTAGGGTCTGTTGCTGAACAGCTTTTGACACCATCTAACCAAAACTCACATGCTGAACTAGTCCACACACATCGAATTCATTAAATGGGTGAAACAGTCTCTTTATATGTTAGGGAACAAATTGCTCATCTTGCCAAAGCAAACCTGTATATCACATGGCTCATCTTTTGTCCATGACCTACCCAATTTTAACTGATGCAAAAACGCCTAAACCCGTTCCCATGAGACAGCACGTGACAAGGGTGGAGACTCACATCTCTCAGGCCTCGGCACGCATATTGAATGATGCCAATAATTACCCAATGAATGCAGAACCGTTTGTTTGAGGTGCCCAGGTCTGACATCAGCAAGCAGAGTAAGGGGTGGGAAGCTAATGGAATAATGATTCTAGTACAGTAAATGCTTATGGCCATGTAGTATTTTTTTTAATGCATGTGTCCACCAGGGGGAACCATATGATGGGGAAATAAAAATCTTTGCTCCTTCACACCACCTGGTGGATATACTTGCGCTGCTAGTTGATTAGACTTGAGCCAAAAAAAAAATGAAATGCAGAATTAAACAATGATCTGGGTTAACTTGCATTAACGGGTCGAAAGAATTAATTTGATAGTTTGACTTGTGCCAGCGAGGAAAGCATTTGTGTGATTTTAACTTCTAAAGCTCAAACTTCAGTGGGAATGGAAACAGCTGATGAAGAATTCAAATAACTGGGGCCACACTACACAAGCTGGTAATAAAAGTTACGTTCTTAGGGCTGGTATAATGATTTTTCACATTCTGTCTGTTTTTATATTAATAACATTCACTGTTTCACTGTTAAAATTTTCAGAAAAACTATTATAAAGTAGAAACTGGAGTAAAAAGTTACAAGAGCCAAAGAAAACAAGGAAACTCAAAGTTTGAAACATACGCAAGACATCAGTGCACTTGACAAGGGCAATGAGGCTGATTACTGTATGAGGACACGGTAAAAAATTAAATCTCTTTAGTCTAGAACAAAGAAGAGAAAGAGGGGACTTGATTGAAGTGAATAAAATCAAAAACTATAGATAAGGTTAGCCCAAGACAGCACTTGAAATTTAGCACAGAGTAGAACAAGAGGGCATAAATGGAAGTAAAAGTACATTTAGAACAGAGGGTAGAAAGCACTGAATGTATTTAAATGCATGGAAAAGTGACACAGTATGATCTAAAACACAGAACATTAAAAAAAAAAAAAAAAAAAAACTAGATTGTGTTTTTAAATGATATCCTCCCAGTAAGGCAGACTGGTCTGCTAACGGGACGAGTCTGATTGGCCTTTTCTCCTTCCCACACTTTTCTTGCGTTCTTATGTTCTTACACTCAATGTGAAGTGCAATATGTAGCAAAGGAAGCATAATTCATCAAGTCTAGTCAGCCGAGTCAGCCAGGATCACAACCTTGTGTATTTGGTGTATGCCTTTTCATCCACTTGCTACACAATCATTCACCTGGCTTCCTATATTGACCCTTTGCTTTGTGTCCTAAACTGTATGTTTCTTTGTTATTCTTCAATCTTTATTCTCTTGACTCCTCAGTTTATTTGAATCTTACACACTTATGAAATCACCCATTGCTTTGAACAGGAGTAATGTGTTGGTGTCGTGTTTTACATGCCGGGATTCAATAATATGATAGAGACAGTCATAGAAATTGATAAATGCATAGATGCATAGATTTATATAGATAGATGCTAAAAGATAATTTCTTGGTTCACTGAGGGTTGTCCAAGTCTAGTAGACTTCCGCAGCTTAATCTCCTTTTTGTCCTGGAAGCCTCAATTAGATATGTCTGAATCATCACAGCTGAATAAAATCAAAAATTGCACATTCTAAGTGCATCTTGTCAAATTGAACTTACAAGGTCACTGATTCATTGGAGAGAAAAAAAAAGAAAAATTGAAAGCTACAAGTGTTATTATTAGCTATATGACTGCAATTCAGGCAGTGGCAAATGGCTAGGAGGAAATCTATTAAGAGTGCAGGGAGTGCAAAGATCTTAAAAGAGGACAGTCATGACTGACAGCAAGAAGGACATGTGACGAGATCCAGGCCTGCCAAACATGCTAAGGAGAAGAGGTAAATAGATTCATGCTAACCCTGCTAAATATGTTGATAGCCCTGATTCCTCAATTCCTACCTGTATGGGTCCGCCGATGTGCTTTCAAGTGGGAGCTCTTTGTGTACACTTTATTGCAGCCTTCAAAATCGCACCTGTGTATGCGCCGCTTCTTCGAGTCAGGGGACTCTGACCTCCGTGGGCGCCTTGTGCTTTCAATACTGAATGGTGAGATGGAACTGAAAGACAAGAGAGCAGCACAATCAGGACGGTAACCATGACGGTAACCATGACTCCGGGTACTACCACATGTGCACAGTCCAATTAACGGACTGTCTCCAATACAGAAGCAGCACTAAAAACAGTGGTGGAAACCGCTGCAGATCTAAATACTGCTTAGATCATTCATATATGGGACCCTGAAAACCAAGGTTATTCAAATTAAAACACCTACACTAACAGTGCACGTAATAGATTTCTCTGTAAACAAAATGAAAAACATACTGAGGAATGTCATTTCTGATTGAATGGCTTGTAAAGATGAATTAAACTAGTTAAATGAGAATGAATATAGTTGTACTAATTGTTATTGTACAACTGCAACGTAACTGTATTAAGAGAATCATAGAATACAACTGATAAAGCAGAACAAGAACTAACCCAAAAGTGACTCAGTTGATGTTTTATAGCATTGGATAGAGGTTATAACAAATAAAACAAATGTATTGTAATACTGTAGACATAAGATTTACTGTCTAATTTCCCTAACATGAAGACAAACCATATTAATTTATATATGAATATGCTTAAGTCCATACTGGAGTGATACAAAATCAATTTACCATGACTTTGCCTGTAAAGGAAACACCTCTCCACATGTGGTTTCAAATTCCAAAACAACCTAGTTTACCATGCATAGTAAACTTAGTCTTATGTCTTAGGAAAACCACAATCCACAAACTTAACACAGTGAAAATCACACAGTGTGCACTCACAACATTGCATGCTGGGGGAAACAAAGTTCCGTGCTTTTACCACAGCCTCTGCTGCAAACATCAGTTGTAACATCACCGGAACTAATCTGGGATATTTTACAACACAGAACCTTTAACTTTACAGTCTTTGTTTCAAAGTTACACCCTGACCAGTAAGAAAGTAAAAAAAAAAAAAGTTTTATAATACATACTGTAGAGCTAACAAAACAATTCCACTAAATCATATCTAATTTATATAACCATCACTTACATTATGTTAAACACTTATTAAATATTTAAATATTTATATATATATATATATATATATATATATATATATATATATATATATATATATATATATATATATATATATATATATATATATATATATATAACTCCCTTTTTACACCCTATGCTACACTTCCTGTCATAAAGAACCCAATATTCTTTTTCAGACTAGTGCGTTCCTTCCTGCACCCTCCTGATGGTGACTGGAAGTGTTGCACTGAAGTATCTGCAAGGAGTGATCAATACATTTTCTTTACTTCAAATAAAATAACATTAAAAAGAATCAAATTCACCTTTACCATAATGTTTTCATATAGGAAAATGTGAGACCTACAAAAAGATTTACTGAACTTATTTTGTTTGCGTCTGTACTTTGATAGCTATTAATTTGTAAATAGTCATGTTACCAATATAACTGTCTTTCAAAGGGTGTTGCAAGAAAACACAGGACAAATGCAATCCAAGTCAGAAACCCCCACAGCTTTGATTATAAACCTCTGCCTTTAACTGGAGCTGTCCTCTGAATTCACCCCCCACACAGCAATAAAATGCTGTAATGCATTTACAGGTATGCAGACATTACTGAAGTACTGCACAGTACCATACAACAATAAATAACCACCACATAAAACAGAACTGTCTGGATGGGAGAACAGATACCGCAAGGGGATTCCTGGCTTCACTTCCCAACACTTACCATCATTGTCTGGCAATCATGGCTTGAGCCGTGTGCCTTTTATTAAGCTGTATTTTGAAAATTGACAGAGTTGATTTTAGTAGTGTTGAATCCATTTGAAATATGTTTATTTGTGCACAGCTGACTTTTTAAAATGATCCACTTACATGCAACCCCTGGCTGCTCCGCCAGTACAGGGCTTTGAAATCAGTGACGTGTTTAATAACCTGAGGCTTCCACTCTTTTGCCATTGCACCTTCATTGTCAACAAGTGCAACTATTTACAGAACAGCTGCAAGACCAACTTGTTACAGATTTCATTTGCACAGTCCAGCTTTTCATAGCCCCTTTTCCTAAGCCCCCCCACCCCTTCATATTAGTTGAAATGCATTAATATCCCTAATTGTATAGGCAACAGTAACACATACACGCATGCTACTTTCTTACTAAGTTTGTGCACTAAATTTTCCATTACCTGAACATTTTCAGCCTCAGCCTCTGTAGAGTACAACCCCCAGTGATGTTTCACTTTCCCACCTTTCCACCGCCCACACTCCTCACCGTTGAAGTATGTGCCAGGCATTGTCATTTGCAGCATTGTGGTTCTGTGACATGAATTCCTGTTCACACAGAAGACTGAAAAGACATCTCTGTGGTCCATTCCACAGCAGTCTAAAAATGAAACCTAAGTTGCCCCACTTCTTATTCCTCTACCCAGAGGCCTGCAACAGGCTACTGAGCTAAACACGCAGTTCAAAAACATTGCATCAGTGGCCAGGAATGAAAAACATGTTGCCTGTCCCGCAAACCAGCTGCCCATTCCACGTGTTGAAAGTATCCACTCTCCAAAGGCATCTACTCAGACAAACACCGGCAGCTCTGGTGTATGGTGGTTTAAGAACAAGCCCCCATTCTAACTCTAATATCACAGGCTGACCTGACAACTTCCTGGGGAAAGGGTTAGCCAGTGCTGTAACTCAATTAGATGCCCAGTTTAACCAGTCTAAAGCTATGTGGAAAAGTAAAAGCAGTTGCCCATTTGGACTTTCATTGTGTTTTAATGTCTTTAATAATTGTGGGTAAGCGGTGGAGCCACTAACAAGTTTATTGTGCGACAAACATTCCAGTAACTGAGTACCGTACCAGGGCCAATATTTTCACTTTAGTGCTGCAGGGCAAGAGTATTGGCAGTAGACTTCATGATAAGCATATGCATCAACTTTCTGTATCTTTAATGTGCAGGCTTGGAGGTCACCTTCAAACTAAGAACAGTTTGACAGGCAGTTGCTGTGTGTGAACTTAGTTTCTAGATGTAGATGTTTAATTTGATTAGCTTTAGTTTCAGACTAAAGCCTACAAAATGTACATATTTCCAGTTCTGCCCTTTGTGTGAGACAACATATATCAGTATGTGTTTTTATTTAATTGGCGAACTGTGTCACATATAGATATTTTCTTTTTGTCTACTGCAGTACATGGTGACAAAGGAACTCTGCAGTATTTCAAAGCTTAGTCTAAGTGGATTTACACTACTGGGCTGTGCTCCAGTAGGAGTTAGGAGACAGAGCTCCTCTGGTTCCCATGGTGATTTCAATCTAAACTAAGCAGCATTTCTTTGGGCAGACAGTGAGCTTGACTCGCAAGACTGAAGACTATTTCTATGAGTAAACAACATCCTGCGAAAAAGATATGTTTAATTTGACTATATTAACGTTATAATCCTGTTTTCTGTAGGCATTTCTTCAAACAGTTGCCAACCATTTGCATCAAACAAATTGTTTTGCTTTACCATTCCCTAACACAAGATGGCACTCTTTCACTTTATTACTACACCAGTAAAGTGACAGAAATCTAGAACCTCCTACCTACGCTGGATCAGATTCTAGAACCTCTGGCATAGGGTCATGCACCGATTCTGTATACCAATGTAAAAATAAAGCTGTGGGCACAAGGAAAGTGGCATTTGAAAATGCATTTCCACACCAAATTAAAAAAATATATAAATAGAGGAAATTGGCTTGTTCACTATGGTTTTCTACTTAGAAAATTGTTTATTTTTATTCTGTGAGTTTGAACATTTTTTGTCATTGATGCCTTTCATTCAGTGGTTACTGTTTGAATTTTTTTTTAACCCATTTGAGCTTTGCTTTAAACTAGGTTTAAGTATTAAACTAGTAAGTTTTTTGTTTTGGTAAGTACTTTATTGTCAGCTAAGGAAGAGAACAGTGGATTTCTTGTCAGGTAAGGGCACCGCAATCCTTTTATGGAAAGAGCTTTTTAAAACAGACTGAAAAGGACAAATCAAACCAGTGCAAACTGCAGAAGTAGCCTGACAGGAAGCAACATGTCAGCTTCTGTAGGCAGAGGTCAATATCAGGCAGTGTTGTTTCAATAGTCTGTAAAAAAAAAAAAGGAGGTGGGTGCAGGGGGAGAGACTGGCTGAACATTATAAACAAGGGGACAAACCTTTTAAATATCCCACTTATAAAATGTACAATCCCCTTACCTTCAAAATCAGTGCATTCTCAAAAAACAAATAATTCTAATTTCCTACAAAATGAAGTTTTTCAATTAGAAACCTCATGTGGAGTGTTGGTCGACGACAGGCCAGGCCCGGTTTCCTGGTTCCAGGAGGAACACACACTCTACATCCTTACTAACATGCTCATGGTACAATGACTGCAGCAGCTGAAATAGTCTTTGCCATGCACAAGTGGAGGGGGCACAGAGATGGAGACAGGCCAGACAGACCCTCTGGTGAACTGTCTCTTACACATGCAGCCCACTTCCTGCCGTTCTGTAGCTACAGGGATCACCTGTTGCTCTTGGCTCACCGCCAAGCTGGGGCCTAGCGGAAATGACAGAACCCGTTAGAAATGAGCCTGAGCTCCCAGTCCTGAGTCCCCAAGTGAGGGGAAACATCAAAACAAAAATTTAAATTCAAAACTTCACAGACTCTTTCGCATGGGACACAAACATTGAAAAGATCTCTGCAGGAAAGCTCTTGAGGTGATTGGCAGGCCTTTGTAAATTATTTGTTCTGCAACTGCCTTCTGCTCACACAACTGAAGCATACACTGCTGTACAACTCAGCAGGCTGGCTTGCAGAGGCAAACCACCAGGAACGTTGTATGACAGCTTACTCAGAACATGCATAAACTGCATATTCCAGAAACAATGTGTTCCTTAACATTAGACTAGTATTCTTTAAAAAAAAAATACAGGAAAGAATGTCTAACAATTGTGGAGTTTTAAAGCTTTAAAAAAAAAAATCTAATTCAAAACTATGATGTTTCTGAAGTGATGTTTATACCTGGCTCAGATCAGACCCCACACTCACAGACCTGTTTCACATAGAAACTTGCTCCCACTGGAATACTTCAAGCTAAACCATTACTGTCCCAGTGTGCTTCCTTGCCTTTATTGTGTTTACACATTAGTGTTGCAGTATATGTGTCTGACCTTTGATGAGCTATACTAATCTGTGCTGGTTTGTTTTGTTTTGTGTTTTTTTTTTTTTTTTTTTTTTTTTTTTATCTCACCTAGTGCTGCTGCGGACTTCTGCTTATGTACATCTGATAGCATCCCTCCACGCACACTTTATTCTCTGCTGACGTATCTTGCACATATGTGTCATCCCACGTAACTAGGCTGGCTGTGGCCATTTTAGCACAGGCAGTATTGTGCTGTACTAAAAATGTATGTGGATAAGCAACTGTATTTCATACTTTGATAAGATACAGGTTTGAGGAATGATGGACACAGCCATTCCTCCTACCTTTAGTTAAAGCATAAAGCTAATCTACATTCTTCCTAGTTTTTAATGCTTTGTCTATGATAGTGTCATACCTTATTTTTCTTTCGACTAGTTTGAATTGGAGACACCAGGAATATATCTGCAAAGATTGTTTACTGTGTGAATATCTCAACAAAAACTGTATGACTATCTTATAAAGATATCTTATAAAAGCACAGGAATGCTACTGGGATTAAATCCAATTCGAAGCTGAATGTTTCTCAGCCTGCTCCTTCGGTTTTATCTATTTCAATCTCACATTCTGTCTGATTGAAATTTTCACAAGAAGGTGTGACATGATGCACAGAATGCTGTAAGAAACACCAAACTGTACTGTGGCTAAGCGCAGGAACTGGGTAATCTCTACAGCAGCTGCACACAAAGAGAACCTTCATTCATCAGGGAAACATACACATTCCTATGTATCTGTATAAGTCTTGCTCTATGGTTAGAGTGATAGACAGATGAATACGCACAGTCAGGCTAACAGACAGATACTATAAATATAAATAACTGGATGAAACTATAAATAGATAAATAGTTGGACAGCGATAGTTACCGTTCACTCTTCAGGCATTCTTATACAGCCAAGTAATCATTGAGCTCTCTTCTTATTCCCTAACCTGTTCAATTCATTGGGCACCCCACCCCCCCCCCCACCCCCCCAGCCTCCAGGGATGACACAGTCACCTCTGGTTCCATTCTAACAATAGCAATGTCAATCACACTGCTCCCGAGGAGCTGGTGAATATGCTAATGCACTGCAGAGGCTCCTATGTCACACACGCACTTTCAACAATCACTTTACTTATTCATGAGCTTACCTTGGGAAAACCTACAGAAACACTGTCATGTTTATCTCCTTGCATTTTATGAATTGTTTCTAAAGCTATTGTAAAGGAATATGTTTACCTGTAGATATTTTAAAGAGATGAGCATTGGCTATTATAAAATATCTGGATTGTGTTCTGCACATTTAAGCACAACTCAGCACAGCTTGACAGCCCTTCACTTTTTTCTGGATATAATAAGTTTTCTAAGTATAATAACACTCTTCCGGCTGTCTGTGTATGTGGATGTATACAGGCACGGTCTTCAGTTTCACAAGGTCCCTGTTGGAATTGTTATTTACTCAATGCACATTTCCTTTGGAATTGTACAATGAGACTATGTATTGTTGCTGGTACTATCTCAAGGTTAAATCTGCCTAAATATATTGTAAAAAAAAAAAAAAAATGTTGTCCTTTTCTGCAAACATAGAAAGGTTCTTATCAGAGAAAAAAGTAAAAGCTTGGTAAAAAAAAAAAAAAAAAAAAAAAAAAAAAAAATGTGTTAGATTGTAGCAGAGCTATGAAGAAATGTGTTTTATTACAGAATCATCACTACTAAGCGAGCTGCAGACCAGGGAAGTAATAGACCTTGAATTTTCAGGCAATGTTTAAGAATACTGCCCCTTTCATAGGCTCCCCAGGTCAATACTGCAACCTAATTAATCAGACATATATCATTTTTGTTACTTGTGGATCACTGTGGGTCACTAAAGCACATCTTAGATTAACAGACCAAAACATTGAATCATTCTTCATTGCTATTAGTAGACGTTGAATCCAATAATATTGTGCACTGTGATGGAGAGACTTTCCACAAGTGTCGTAAAGATTGCTGCATTATTTAACCCTTGGATTAGAACAGATTTTGAGAGAATACGATTCATAAATAACAAAGGATGTAATGTTTTAAACAAATAAAAACTTGCTACATTATTATACTGTAGATTGCTGCTTTGACAAAGTCACCACCATTAAATAATGTCAACCAGGCCACTGCTGAAGCAAGCATCCATGCAGCTTACCCTCCAAACCGAAAGACATGCAGTGCACAAGTAAATATGCCCCTTTTCATAGCAGTTATATATATATATATATATATATATATATATATATATATATATATATATATATATATATATATATATATACACATTCTTTGTCATCTTTTTTTCTGTAGCACACACCCAATAAAGGAAACATCTCTGCCCAAATTTTAAATCGAAAACAAGAATTTGATTTGTAAAAAAAAAAAAAAGAGAAAGAAATGATCGAGTACCTGTGTAGATTAGTCTAGCTGTAGCATCCAGCATAGCAAATTCAAAAATGCAAGCTGATAATTTCTTATTTGATGCTTTTAAATATTTAGAATATTTAATATTTAATATCCTATTAGCTGTGTTCTCTTACATCGTTGTATGTATAAAAATGTCAATTCTCAACCGTTCCAAAAAGCTAGATTTCAGAATTGAGGAGGTTTAAGAAAATTACCACCAGGAGTGTGAAAATGCAATTTCTGCCCCCTTTGCACTGGGAGTAAATTGAAAAAGCAGTTTCAAAGGGGATATAAATTAGAGTTGCACACTCCTTGTGGTAATATTTGGAATTTAAACATTTTGTCCAAATGCAGCTCTTGAATGAATGTAGCGAAGAAAACCGCCAGGCTGTTCTAACACCCCATTGTACTTTTGAATATGTTGTACTGTGCATTATATCTATTTACCTATCTCTAACAAGTCGTTACATTTTGGCTACTACAGCAGACAAGTGCGATATATCAGTGCCTGAGACACAAGCTGTAAAATCAATGAGAGCAGATAATCAGTGATGGCAAGGAGGGGTATTTTTAGGAAAGGTCATGCTTGAGATGATGTCATTGGGCCTGTTACACTACGATTTTATGCTATAAAGGGGACACCAGAGAGGTATCCCACACAGAGACAAGTAGCTGAAAGAATAGATGCTGTCAGCCTGACCAGACTGTCAGGAGAAGCTGCCGATTCCAAGCAGATTTTGGCTTTTACATAACAGACCCGTCAAATGAAATTAATTGCTAGATGATGTCAAGTTGACCTGCAAAATCTAACATATTCATTGTTCTCAAGAGAAAAACAAATAGCAACTGGGCTTTTAAGAAAGTTCAGTCATAAACTTTACACAAAACTTTTCTTCCAGATACTTTTACCCCTTCATAAGAAACCAGTGTGAAGAATTCTTTACAAAATCAGAATACGATACTCACTCCTGCACTGCTCTTGCTATAGAGAGAGCAGTGGATCCAGTTTCATTAACACTGTCCAAGGTCACATTTGGCAGGTCATCATCATCACTGTCGCTTTTGATTTGTCTTGGAGACAAGTCGCTTGTGTCTATTTGTGCTGTAATAAAAGAGACATAATGGACAGAAATTAGTATCATAATGCAAGGAATCCAATACTATAATGTGATGAGTAATGTATAAATCAAACACTGTACAGCAGCCCTGAGCACATGTACTGTATGAATACTGTTAATTTACACTGCTGACATTTTTACAAGCACAATTCCCAGGATTGTCAAAGATTTGTCTACAGCATATATAGTATAAACAGGGGTGTGTGAGAAGCAATGCTAAAAATAGCACATCTTCATTATCATTCGTTTCCTTAGAGAACCACATTGAAGGGCTACTTGATATGAGCATGAAATACCTTAACTTACATTAGAAACCATCAGATGTGCCAGAGTGGAGCTATGAACCTGCCACCTTGCAACTCTCTGCCCCAAGTGGACAATTACCAAACATGTGATATTATTCTGATATGTAATCTACAAAAGCATGCCATCTAATAAAATAGCAGTGCCATACAGTAATAGCTGACATACACAGTTTGATTGAACATTGCCTTAGAGCAGGGAAACCATTCAAGTGATATTCTGTATATATACACACACATACATACTGGGTAATTAGAAAGCAGGATTACCACATCAACGCACCATATCATTGATGTGGTAAACTTATTTTCTAATCACCCTGTGTGTGTATGTGTGTGTGTGTGTGTGTGTGTGTGTGTGTGTGTGTGTGTGTGTGTGTGTGTGTGTGTGTGTGTGTGTGTGTGTGTGTGTGTGTATATATATATATATATATATATATATATATATATATATATATATATATATATATATATCAGCTTTGTTAGATCAGCTTTGTATACCATTTTCTGTTTCAGTTACTGAATCCAGGTGGCTTTTTAACCATCAAAAATTTAAAGCTCCCTTTGGCCGCCATACTGCCATCAAACACATCTCTAAGAAATACATCCGTAAGAGATACCACAAGGAACATATACCTTATGTAACTGAACCTGTGTTTTACATTATCAAGCAAATGCCCAGAAATCACTATAATGCAGCATTATTTTTTTCTGCTTTTAATATTAAAATGTACAGTCTAGGGAATATTTCATGTTAACAATCAATCTTTTGCAAACATTTAACAGCACATGAAAGAGAAATATGAAAGTGAGTTTTTTCTGTTGATGGCTTTGCATGCCTTGTTAACTCTGTTTGCTCAGTAAAGCTCTATTGCACTATGCAAAGTGTTCTGTCCACATTAAACATACAGTAGGCAGTTCAGCTAAGCTTCTGAAGAAGCCACGTTTACTTTAACACTTGACAGTAATTGACAGTTTGGACTTTAGGCGAGATTCTAAATTATTCCATAAAATAAACCTGCATCCTTCAGTGTGATTGGCAGCTCCTCTAGAATTTTGTGGAAAGCCAACAGTATCAAATGCTTTGCACACATTTTCTCATTTCCCTCAAAAAGAACAGCTTTTTTTATCCAGTAAAGTTGCACTCCCTTACACAATTGCATTGAATTGTTCTGATTGCATTATATTTTGTTTACACTTCTTTCCCGGTGTACATGGATATGTCTTCCCAGCGACAGCGAGTGGAAGCGATAGCATGGGAGAATTACAGGCGTGGAAAAGTGCAGAGCAGTTTAGAAGCAGTATGAAAGCAGGTTGACAGCTGCAGAAGAAACTAAACTTCAAAAAAAAAAAACATCAACATGGTCTTCAAGCCAGTAATCTGTGACACCTGCATGATGTGGGGAATCCGAGAAAACCCAGCAGAGGTAAACCAAGTGTGCGTAAAGTGCCGCATGATCCAGGGCTTGCATAAACTATTAAGTATGCTAGAAATGAAGCTGGAAGAAATGAGACAGCAACAAGATCTTGAGGAGCTGGCACACCCACAATTCATGGAAGTCTGCATCACCCCTAACAGAATGAAAGCCACCAGGGAGATAGAAGGTCAGAACAGCTGGGTTCAGGTAGGCAGAAGCAGGGAAAAAAAGAAACTTCGTCAAACATAACCACCAGAAATCAAAACAACCAACAAATTTGAGTCACTTCAAAATTCTGATGAGCAAAACCAACAACAAGAGAGTGAAAGGAACAACATCCAGGACCCTATTGACAGTGGTGACCAGACAGCAAAAAGAAGGGAGGTCATGATTGTTGAGGACTCCATATTGAGAAACACAGCAAGTTCAATTTGCAGTTTGGACCCCCTTACTACAACAGTGTGCTGCCTTCTGGGAGCCTCGGTCAAGCACATCACTGAGAACGTGGACAGGCTCCTAGAACGAACATGAGACGACCCGGTAGAAGTCGTCCACATCGGTACAAACAACATTGGAAGAGACAGACCAAAATCCCTGCAAAACAAATTCAGAGAGCTAGGAAGGAAATTAAAAGAGAAAACCAAAACTGTGGTATTTTCTGGTATACTACCGGCACCTTGCAAAGGACCATATCGACAGCTGAGAATAATTAATCTAAACGCATGGCTGAAGACGTGGTGCACACGGAAAGGCTTCACTTATCTTGATCATTGGACCACATTCTACAATGAGAACTATCTGTATAGACGGGACGGACTGCACTTAAATAACAAGGGAACCAGTCTACTTGGAGAAAAGATCCTCGAACAGGTTCAGAAGCATTTAAACTAGAAATGAAGGGGGGAGAAATCAACAAAAAAACAAAAGGGAGACAGCATCAAAACAAGGACAACAACTCAGGTAAGACAACCATTAAATGTATTTATCTAAATGCTAGAGGTATCAGAAACAAAATTTTAGAACTTGAAGCTACTGCACTAACAAGTAACTATGATGTGATAGGTGTTACAGAAACTTGGTTGTCTGAGAGTGATGGGGATGAATATAATATTTGTGGGTATACACTGTATAGGAAAGACAGGCAGGACAGAAGAGGAGGAGGGGTAGCGCTATACATAAGAAACAGTCTTGAAGCCCAGGTGTTAAACCTGGACAAAGAAAATAAAGCCGAATCAATATGGGTCAGAATAACGGACAAAAATGCAAAGGGCATAATAATAGGAGCATGCTATAGACTGCCAGATTCAGACGGTGAGCAAAATAATCTGTTATACAATGACATTAGAAAAGAATGTAGCAAAGGAGAAGCCATACTAATGGGGGATTTCAACTTCCCCAATATAAAATGGGAAAATCCGGTGGGTTGCACGACAGATGAAATTGAAATGAGGGAAATGACAAATGACTGCTTCCTAACACAATTTCTCAAGGCACCAACTAGAGGGGAGGCATGCCTTGATTCAGTCTTTTCAAATAACGAAGACAGAATAACTAAAACAGAGGTCAGAGAACCACTAGCAAACTCAGACCACAACATGGTCTCATTTGAAGTGTTTTTTAAACCCTGTGGCAAAGCGTAAGCCTTGCACAATGGAATATGTAGTTTATTGTATGTTTTTGTGTTAATTGTTAATGTTGATTGATTTAATTGTTTAGCTGCTGTGGCGCTCCGCTGGGGACGATTACCCGTCTGCGTGGAGCAGCAGCTGAAAGCAATCAGCTGTTCCAGCAGGCAGGTGGGCGTGTCTCAACAGAGCGTCAAGATAAAAGCATGGCGATCGCTGTGATCGGGGCTGCTGCAAGGCCTGCCGTTTTCACGGCACCTTTTGAGTTATAGTTTGGGGTATTGTGTTTTATTTTGCACTTTTTGTACGGTTTTCTGTATTTGTCCTCTGTGCGTTACCATCGCTGGTAACGTCACATGACCGCCTTTATTTTACTTTCACTTTCTGTTTTTTGTTAATAAATCCTGCGCGCCTGTGCCGGCGTTTCAACACCAACCTCAGTCTCTCTGTATGCTTGAACAGCGGCTACCCACGCGTGTGACCCGAGGAAGACCCTGTCACAAAACCCCAAAAGTAATGACTAAAGCTAAGGTTTACAATTTTAGAAAAGCAAACTATGAAGGTATGAAACAGAGACTAACAGAAGTAGATTGGAATAAAATAGAGAAAACATCCACAGAAAAAGAATGGTTGTTCTTCAAAAATGTAGTACTAGAGCCTCAAAACAATTACATCCCTAAAGTAGACAAATCTAAACGTAAAACTAAATTGCCAAAATGTTTAATAGATCAATTAAAACAAATATTCAGCGAAAAAAGGCACTTTACAGAGTATTAAAAAGGGACTAAAAAGAAAGTACACAGAAAGAGTACACAGAACTGCAAACTGAAGTCAAAAAGGAAGTTAGAAAGGCCAAGAGAGAAATAGAAATGAACATTGCTATGGGGTCTAAAACCAATTCCAAAATGTTTTTCCAATATTACAACAGCAAGAGAACATTCAAAGAGGAGGTTAAATGTCTAGAGATACAAATGGCAAAATCATAGGTGAAGAAAAAAAAATAGCAAATATATTAAATGATTACTTTTCACAAGATTTTACAAAGGAAGATATGGACAACATGCCCCACATGTCATCCAGTTCCTATCCCGTTTTAAATAACTTTAGCATAACCGAGGCAGAAGTGTTAAAGGGACTAGGAGCTCTTAAAATAAACAAATCCCCTGGGCCGGATGAGATCCTCCCAATAGTACTCAAAGAAATGAAAGAAGTAATTTACAAACTGCTAACCAAGATCATGGAGCAGTCTCTTGACACAGGGGTGGTACCGACAGACTGGAAAATTGCAAACGTAATACAGATCCACAAAAAGGGAAAAAAACTGAACCAGGTAACTACAGACCAGTAAGCCTGACTTCTATTATATGCAAACTTATGGAAACTATAATAAGATCCAAAATGGAAAATTACCTATATGGTAACAGGGTCATGGGAGACAGTCAACATGGTTTTAGGAAAGGGAGATCGTGACTAACTAACTTGCTTGATTTTTTTGAGGATGCAACATCGATAACACAGTGTAACAATTTTTTTTTTTTTTTGTTCCTGGGTAGTAAGTGTTATTTCCTAATTGCTTATGCCTCAAAAGTATAGAAAATGGCTATTATTCCCCACAAACTTTGCTTTTGTGACCAGGACAGTGATATTTCAAAATATCACTATTTCCAATGGGAAAAAGGGCAAATGTGTGTCTTTTCGTTCACATAAAGTCAGAAAAAAACAACATATGAATCCAAATAACATGTATTTATACTAAAGTAATACAAAAATGACTAGAAAGATTTAGAAGTAAGTAGTTTTTCGAGATTTACGATTATACTGTATTTAAAGTATATTCAAGGAAACACATGTACATGGATTAGGGAGTGGTTAACATGTAGAAAACAGAAAGTACTGATTAGAGGAAAAACCTCAGAATGGAGTGTGGTAACCAGTGGTGTACCACAGGGATCAGTATTAGGTCCTCTGCTATTCTTAATCTACATTAATGATTTAGATTCTGGTATAGTAAGCAAACTTGTTAAATTTGCAGACGACACAAAAGTAGGAGGAGTGGCAAACACTGTTGCAGCAGCAAAGGTCATTCAAAATGATCTAGACAAGATTCAGAACTGGGCAGACACATGGCAAATGACATTTAATAGAGAAAAGTGTAAGGTACTGCACGCAGGAAATAAAAATGTGCATTATAAATATCATATGGGAGATACTGAAATTGGAGAAGGAATCTATGAAAAAGACCTAGGAGTTTTTGTTGACTCAGAAATGTCTTCATCTAGGCAATGTGGGGAAATTATAAAAAAGGCTAACAAGATGCTTGGATACATTGTGAAAAGTGTTGAATTTAAATCAAGGGAAGTAATGTTAAAACTGTACAATGCACGAGTAAGACCTAATCTTGAATATTGTGTTCAGTTCTGGTCACCTCGCTATAAAAAAGATATTGCCGCATTAGAAAGAGTGCAAAGAAGAGCGACCAGAATTATTCTGGGCTTAAAAGGCATGTCATATGCAGACAGGCTAAAAGAATTGAATCTGTTCAGTCTTGAACAAAGAAGACTACGCGGCGACCAAATTCAAGCATTCAGAATTCTAAAAGGTATTGACAATGTCGACCCAAGGGACTTTTTCGACCGGAAAAAAGAAACAAGGACCAGGGGTCACAAATGGAGATTAGACAAAGGGGCATTCAGAACAGAAAATAGGAGGCACTTTTTTACACAGAGAATCGTGAGGGTCTGGAATCAACTCCCCAGTAATGTTGTTGAAGCTGACACCCTGGGATCCTTGAAGAAGCTGCTTGATGAGATTTTGGGATCAATAAGCTACTAACAACCAAACGAGCAAGATGGGCCGAATGGCCTCCTCTCGTTTGTAAACGTTCTTATGTTCTTATATACAGTATGTCATTTTCAAATGGCGTATCAGGAGCACCTTATGGTTGCTACAGTACACATGTGTGACGCAACAGACAAAGAGATTGTAGGGCAATGAAGTTTCTCCCAAAAAAAACATCATTCACAGCACAGACATCAAAGAGCATTACAAAAGTAAACATTAGAGATTGTATCCAAGATTGTATTTTTCACATATAACATTCAGGAATAAAAAGCTATGTCTTTTCACTTTAAATCTGTGAGGGCCTCTCTCACAGCATTAAGGCCCCCAGGCTTCTCTGTCATCTCCGCTCAGTTCCTCCTCATTATCAGCCAAGGGTGGTGTGCCCTTAGAGGCTGATGTGCTAGTCGGCTTTCCTGTCAATCCCACTCCAACGCTATCAGGGACTGCCTCCACCCAACACATAAACAAAGACAGCTCTTAAACATCAAACTGCTGAGGAAAGGCTTTCCTGTTCAATAATGTTGTGGTTTACACTTTTTCAGAACAAAATCAACAACTGCAGGGTAAAGATCTGAAGTGTTGTCAAACCGCCCCCCCATTTACCATGTCTGTGTTGCTAGATGAGATAGACTAGAGTCTTGTTTTGTGACCCTATTGCTTCAAGAATCATGAAAGCTCTACCTTAGTATGAACTATCAAAGATTATACAGGATTATTAGTGCCATAAAATAAATACAGTAACATAAGTATTGTTTTATTTCCATTAAACCACTATCACAGAATCTAAATGGGACATTAAAATTGCACACATCAGGACAATCTTATGATGCAGTTATTGTGGCATCTTCATCCCGCTGTGGCGTCTTGCTATTGAACACTGAGGGGACTTAGCCCTTCATGGCATTTAGATAAGATTGTATAGCTTTCTCGTGTGCAGTTCTATCTAGCTAGACAGCTGTTCAGTAAGAATCTGGTTTGGTTCCTAAATCTAATCTAAAGCAAAATATATCAGGATTGAAACAGAACTTAATACAGCAGAACATTAACTCCATATTCATTCTGTTGGTGTTTTGCCCTGGGGTGCTTTATTGTCCCTTTATTAATACGACTAGATCTTCTTATGTTTTCTGGCATTGCAATAGAACACCCCCCCCCCCCCCCCCCCTACCAGGTGTCAGTCCTTAAACTCAAACTATTATTTAGGTCTGGCTTTCTTGGGGAAATGTCATTTTATGTTGCCCTGGCTGAATACCTGAAGTGCATTAGCGCTACCATAATTGGTATTACCAATGATGCACCACTGCCGGTAAACATATATATATATATATATATATATATATATATATATATATATATATATATATATATATATATATATATATATATATATACACAGTGGCTCTCAAAAGTATTCACCCCCCTTGGACTTTTCCACATTTTATTGTGTTACAACATCTCTACCAGCTTTGCACATCTGGACACTACAATTTTTGCCCATTCTTCTTTGCAAAATTGCTCAAGCTCCATCAAGTTGGATGGGGACCTTTGGCGAGCAGCAATTTTCAACTCTTTCTGGGCTTTGACTGGGCCACTTCAGGACATTGTCCTTTTTGTTTTTAAGCCACTCCAGTGTGGCTTTGTCTATATGTTTGGGGTCACTGTCCTGCTGGAAGATGAATCTTCTCCCATCCCAGGTCTCTTGCAGACTTCAGCAGGTTGCTGCATCCATTTTGCCCTCTATGTTCACAAGCTTTCCAGGTCCTGACTCAGAGAAGCATCCCCATAGCATGATGCTGCCATCACCCTGCTTCACGGAAGGGATGTGCGGTGTTAGGCTTGCGCCAAACATATCGCTTAGCATTGAGGCCAAAAAGCTCTATTTTGGTCTCACCAGACCATAGAGTCTTCTTCCACTTGGTCTCAGAGTCTCCCACATGCTTTCTGGCAAACTCTAGCCGAGATTTGATGTGAGTTTTTTTCAACAATGGCTTTCTTTTTGCCACTCTCCCTTAAAGGCAAGTTTTGTGAAGCACCCGGGCTATTGTTGCCGTATACACAGTGCCTCCCAGCTCAGCCGTGGAAGACTGAAGCAGGTTAGTGATTCTCTTTATTGACAGCACAACAGCAAGAAACAGATTTTCATACACTCCTACTATATCCCACCCTGAACAGCACTCAGGCTGTCCTTTAAATAGCCCACAGTCCACCAACACAGTCAGCTGCAAAGCTTCCGTCTGTGCTCGCCGTTACAGTATAGTGTGAGTAGCTAGTAGGAGACTCGATAATAAAGTCAAACACTGTATAACATTCTAGAAAGGAAAGGTGTTGCTAATAAATGCCTAAGTCCCAGCACCATCACCACATTCACGGGTGTGACAAGGTTCAATGCTAGAAAAAGTCTGAAACTCACAGTCTTCTTGATTATAAAACTACACAATATGCAAAATGAACATTGCTCAGGGTAACGGTGACCTGAAAACCCTACATTACCAGTACAGACACAAACATTTGTACATTATGCACATCCTCCAACCATCTTTCCCTCCCACACAGATACACAAAGAAGCAGACAGATTACCCTGCCATACAAACCCATCAAATCTAATATTTAGGTATGCACATACATGCTTTCTGTATCTTAGGCTGTACCAAAACATATTATTGCACACACATAATAATAATAATAATAATAATAATAATAATAATAATAATAATAATAATAATAATAATAATAATAATACAATGCTATATTCAATTCTGTGATTTCATCTTCCTGTTTTTTCAAATCTAGCCTTGTTTCCATGGAAACTTGGCCAGAATCAGGAATAAAGGGAAGAAAGAAGACCTTCCGGAATGTTTGTCAGCAGTTTCTCACAGTAGAATTGAGGGGGTGACAACAAACATTCTAAGAGGTAAACTAAGGCTGATGAGATGACTGGTGTGCATTAACAACCTATAGGCCTCCCTTGCTTTAAATGAAATCGTCTTTACTGTGGTTTGGTAACAGCAGATAAATAAAGGTTGTTTTTAAAGTACTTAAGAGCTAAAAGAATATGGACAGGGAATGTCCACACATTTTTATTGCAATATGTGGGTGTAAACGTGTGTTCTAATTAGTGCAATTAAAAATGTTTGTATTGTTTCCACCTATACTACATCACTTGGTTGTCAATATTATGTACTTTTAACTAATTACATGTTTTCAAAACAGTAACAACAACCATTTGGTTTGTATCTCAGAGGTGAAATCAGTATAAGTCTGCTAAATCTCCCTTCTGTGTACACTATGATTTGAACCGACATTCTGTTATTGTTTTATATTTACTAAATTACTGTATATAGCAACTGGCTCTGCTCTCCCATAGTTTTCTATGGAGGTCAGCATTCCTGTCATTACTCAATAACGGACATTATGACACCTATTCTCATAGCATTGCTGTGGTGTTTTACAAGGTAATAATGGAACTCTGTTGTTAAAATAATGCTCTTGAACTCTGGTCATTGGCTTTGTTGACGTGTTTACTGAGTTCCATTTTACCTTGTAAAACTCCACAGCAATGCCAATTTCCTTAAATATAACATAAATATACTGTAATCTACTACTAATCACAGTTTAATTGGTATTCTGTATTTCTTGTGTTTAGGTGCTTCTCCTAGGCTCTAGTTACCCACCACAGATGTGTAATTCAGACTAGGTCATCCAAAGTGTCTTCATAGAAGCAAATACTAGTGCAATCTAGTGATATTCAACTTTGGATCAAGTTTCCTTTTGTTTTGCCAGCATTACTGTGCACTAGATTTTTTACAATTCAATCGTGCAGAATCTTATTTTTTTATATATAAAATACAATCAACCAATAGAAGATCTGCATTTTCTCCACGACAGTCCAATCATAAGGGAGTGGAGGCGGGACATAAACAGTTGAGGGTATTCTCTGTTTCAGTTGAAGGTCTTGGGAGTGTAACCAATGGGAAAGTCAAAGATCTGCCCTGGTTGTGCAGCGGTCCAATCATTAGTGAGCAGAGGCAGGACATAAATATGCTAGGGTAAGCAATGTAAGAATAGCTGAATTTTGCACGATATTGCTTATTATAGAGACTGTTGTTGAGAATTATATTGAGAATTTCAAAATAATATTCAAATTGCTTTTTACAAATTAAAAAAACGTGATCAGACAATGCAGTCATTGTAGTCGATTTGGTTATGAATCAATTTTCAAGAAGAACTTTCTCAGAAATATTGGAGATTGTTAAAAAAGGGAGGTGTACACCACAAAGACTCGAACTGACAGGAAGGGAAGGGATATACTCCCTACGTCCAAAATTCTAATTATTAAGGTATCCGTGGCTTGCTGGTATCTGTCAATTAAAAAGATTATAGTGCTGGAACTGTCTTTTGTTCGTACAGAAAATGCGATATGGAACATCTAGAATGTCAACCAAGTCAGCATAAAAACACAAGTGTTCCCAAAGTCACTTGTAACACTCAAACCTTTTGGACAAACTCGGATTGATGTTCAACTGGATGAGCAGAAGCGTAGCGATATAATGAATCACAATGAGCAAGAAAGAAAAAATCGTGAGGTTCTTAAACGCTTGATTGATTCTATTGTTTACCTTGGTAAGCAAGAACTGGCATTCAGAGGGCACGATGAAGGCACCAATTCCTCAAATAGAGGTAATTATGTGTAATTATGTTCTCTGATTTCTGACTACAACAGCATGTTAAGCAATCGCTTGTCAATAGCCACAGTATTCTTGGGTACTGAGATTCAGAATGACTTAATCTCTTCAGTGTCTCAGGTTCTGCCAAATGCAATTAAAGCAGAAGTACAGGACTCTAAATATGTTGCTGTAATGTTAATGGTAGATGAAACAACTGTTGTTGGAAAGGCAGCTCAGATGTTTTGTGTTTTCAGGTACATGACTAACAGTGGCCCGAAATAAAGGTTGTTCTGTGAATTTGTTACATTTACTAAAATAAAAATTATAATAAAAAGGCTTTAAAAAAGACCAAATTCACATTTCGCTTATTTATTTTTATTTTTTTAGATTCTATTGATTTTTTTAAGAATTACTATGCAGGACAGCTGCTATAAGATTATTACCTTTAATAAAAATGTGGACAGATTAATCTATGATTAATCAACCGATCAAAAATCTTAATCGAGTGACAGCCCTAATTTTTTTTTTCATTTTCCAAAGATAACCTTTTTATTTTATGCTGTTCTTCTTTTTTTAATACGTGACTTGGCTTTAACTAACATGATTTAAACAAAGACATGTTTTCTTCAGCATTTATTTGTATTTGCTATTTCCACTCCTTTTCCAGTTTTACAAAAACAAAGTTAATTCTGACCCAGTTCTCTACATGTTTTTGTCAGTGTGGAGTTGGGTGGAGTTGCTGTTGCTATGTGTATCTAAGAGGCTGCTGTTCCACCCATCTTTAGCGTTGGTTCCACCCAATTACAAAACCATTTTTTTCAATTATGTGGCTGACAACCAACTTTTTAAAAGCTTCTCTCTTAGGACCTCACTTGGGGCCTTGGAGACTGGGAGGGACAGATATCGCAGATAAACAGTAAAACACCCATGTCCCTTGTGCAAAGTGCTATAGCCTCAAAGAGATTTCAAAGCACACCCAACAACGTTTATAGCATTAAAACCACACCCTTGGGGAAATCAGTTCCAAAACGACAGTTCACTAGACAGGTTGCCGGGGCTAAGACAAAAAAAAAAAAAACTGAGAGTAATAAAGAACAGACAGGATGTGTGGTTCTACTTTAAATAACAGCAGAGGCCCAAATGGCCTGCGTTACCTGAACTTGAGGCAAAGCAGCAGAAAACTCCCAGAATCTTAGAAATCTCTAGACAGCTCTCTTTAAATAACGTACAGCTTCAAAAAGTTCCTCCTTTGTTGAGGGCAGATTTTTCTTTCTCTCGTGTATTTCCTTCACCTTATTTCTTATATGCCACAGTATTGGATGTATCTGTAACATGTTTTCACAAGGAGCTGTATCTCTAACATGAGGCTTCACAAGAAGCTGTATCCGTAACATGAGGCTTCACAAGAAGCCGTATCTGTAACATGAGGCTTCACAAGAAGCTGTATCCATAACATGAGGCTTCACAAGAAGCCGTATCTATAGCATGAGGCTTCACAAGAAGCTGTATCTATAGCATGAGGCTTCACAAGAAGCTGTATCTGTAACATGAGGCTTCACAAGAAGCTGTATCTGTAACATGAGGCTTCACAAGAAGCTGTATCCGTAACATGAGGCTTCACAAGAAGCTGTATCCGTAACATGAGGCTTCACAAGAAGCTGTATCCGTATGAGGCTTCACAAGAAGCTGTATCCGTAACATGAGGCTTCACAAGAAGCTGTATCCGTAACATGAGGCTTCACAAGAAGCTGTATCCGTAACATGAGGCTTCACAAGAAGCTGTATCTCTAACATGAGGCTTCACAAGGAGCTGTATCTCTAACATGAGGCTTCACAAGAAGCCGTATCCGTAACATGAGGCTTCACAAGAAGCCGTATCCGTAACATGAGGCTTCACAAGAAGCCGTATCTGTAACATGAGGCTTCACAAGAAGCCGTATCCGTAACATGAGGCTTCACAAGAAGCTGTATCTGTAACATGAGGCTTCACAAGAAGCTGTATCCGTAACATGAGGCTTCACAAGAAGCCGTATCCGTAACATGAGGCTTCACAAGAAGCTGTATCTGTAACATGAGGCTTCACAAGAAGCTGTATCTGTAACATGAGGCTTCACAAGAAGCTGTATCTATAGCATGAGGCTTCACAAGAAGCCGTATCCGTAACATGAGGCTTCACAAGAAGCCGTATCCGTAACATGAGGCTTCACAAGAAGCTGTATCTGTAACATGAGGCTTCACAAGAAGCTGTATCCGTAACATCAGGCTTCACAAGAAGCCGTATCCGTAACATGAGGCTTCACAAGAAGCTGTATCTGTAACATGAGGCTTCACAAGAAGCTGTATCTATAACATGAGGCTTCACAAGAAGCTGTATCTCTAACATGAGGCTTCACAAGAAGCTGTATCTCTAACATGAGACTTCACAAGAAGCTGTATCTCTAACATGAGGCTTCACAAGAAGCTGTATCCGTAACATGAGGCTTCACAAGAAGGATTTGTCGCTTTGCATTTTCTTTACATTTCTATTTTAAAAACATGTACAGTATAAATACCTAATATATTAAATCTATAGCTGATTATATTTATATACTGAACAATGCAGTGTAATGTAGTATGGAAGGAAAAACTGAACAAAAAAGGTCAGGGAAAGGCAACGTCAACTGACTGATGGGAGTATTGTAACACTGTGTAACGGGAGGATGGGACTGGGGTTATAAAACCTATAAGATTCAGATCATTTGCTTCTTTTCCTCCCTTGCCTGCATTTGTGCACTATTGTGTTTCTTTATTAGTATAACTTATTTGATTTCTGCTTATGGGATTGCTTCTCTTGCCCTCTCTCTTCAACCCTTCCCTCCCTTATTATCCAGAGCGTATGCTGCGCCAATATCCCCTCTTCCTCACCTATTCTGTAATCTGTTTACTTCTGTCCTCTTTCCACCATTGCTCCCCTCTAGCTTCCCCTCTTTTCCCGTTGCAAAGAGGAAATGCACTGTTTCCTTCAACTGTTACATGTTTAGTTTGTTTTTTCAGCCAAAGCATTCACACAAAGCAACACTTGTTTTTTTACTACTGATGTAAGTTTTTATCAAGCACAGCAAGCGTAATACATCATAGTGAAAGCAAGCCACGGTAAACTGTGATAAGTAAAGGTAGTATAACTATATGACCAGCATGGGAAAACTGCTCAATTACTGTGGAAATATACCCGGGTAAACTTTTACAAGTCTGTTATTGTATATTGATTATCTTTAAGGGACTGAACCTTTTCAGTGTTTTTACATGCACTGCATCGTCACAAAAAAAGAGACTGCATAGTGGCCAATTGCTCATTTACTTCCAATTATATTAAATCAGTACTGTTGTGCCATATCAAGTGTATATACATGGACTTTTAGCTTCAAAGCAGTAATCATCTTTATAATTCAATACGTTAATGTACGTACAATACATAATTAATTATAAAGGCACCTGGAGCCATTCGAGATTATATAGAGGACACACACAGCAACAGTAAGCATAGAAGTACCGTACAATATGCACACAACTGATTTGTTTTTACTGGCACTTGAACACCAACATGTTATAGTTTGATATTGAAAATACATGAATAAATATAGAGGTAGCTGACTTTTTAGATTTATTACCATAAAGCTCCTTGCTAAGAACACTGGTACATGTGTTAGTGTTCTTTGTTCTTGAACTTGGAACTTCTAATATAATGTGTAACTTCTGTATATGTACAGAACCTTGAAGCAGATTCTTATAAAGAACAGCCAGTTCCTTACCTTTGACCTGGTGTCTGCCTTCCTCCAGCAACGGTAACATAATAGTTGAGTTGAGACTCCCTGGCGATCTCACTGCTGTGTATACCAGAGGCATTGACTGGACCACCACAGGAATACGATGCACGTGACTCGTCAGTTTGTTAGTTTGGAGGTTCATGGGGCTGGAAGGTGGCACTGGGTGGATGATGTGCAAAAACTGCTGACCCCGCACCCCAGAGGTGGACGCCACAAGTGGGCCTGGCGATAACATGCCTGTTGACGATGCTGATGATAATGAGGCAATGACTGTTGGTGAGGAGGTGTGCCCTGATGAGGAAGAGGAGGAGGAGGAGGAGGAGGAGGAGGAAGGGGAGAATGCTGATGTCACCATGGAAACTGGTGACGACTGTGATGATGAAACAGCTAAGGGGGAGGTCCTGGCTCTGTGTACAGACAAGTCCACTGGCTCAGTCTGGGTTTGGAACTGGTCAGTTGATAGCAAATCCTCTGGAGGCTCTGGTTTCACTTTACTAAGTAAAAGAGGCACGGCTTCCATAGTGGGATAGTTGTGGACTTTTGGAGACTGTGGGGGAAAAAAAATGGGAAGAATTAGATATTGTGGTTTTCAAGGTAGAGCTGCAAAAGTTACATCATGACATGACCAGAATTCAAGAATTGTAACATTTTTAATGAAAGGAGAACACATGTTGCAAATACTTAATTAAATCTTCCAACAGTTTTTTTTATCTTTTATTATAATTGTGTAAAATGCAATATTGACTGATTTTAAAGACACAGCCTTTAAAAATGCAAACACTTCTCTAAGCTTTGGCTGGAGAGCAGACCTTTGACCTCCCACTCCAAAGACAATTTAAATGACCTTTTTGTATACTCCATGGATCTGTTTTTACTGTATGATGTGAAGAAGAAATCAATCCTATCATGAATGGAAATTATTATCACGTATATATTCAGCCTAAATGCATTAATATCTATGCAAAGTGTCACAAAAATTTCACAGCTAATAATAAATAACCAATGCAACAGTTTAATATAGCTTGTTTTTCTTTAATCAAAGAACAGCTCAGACGAGGAGGCTGGACTATGCTTTAGAGTAGCTGGTTATAAAAACCACATTTCAATCAAATCAAAAAACATAAAAAAAAAAAAAAAAAGTCATCACTAAAATAAAAAGTGAAAGTAAAAATAAAATGAAGTCATGTTAGCAGTGGCCAGATTTTAAGATGTATGGGTTTAACTGTGTCCTGTGATCTTGCTAAATCAGAAAAAAACAAGTATCAAATGGTTTTTTTTTAAAAAAAAAAAAAATATATATATATATATATATATATATATATATATATATATATATATATATATATATATATATATATATATATATATATATGAATGTACAACAGACAACAGAACATGGAATACCAACAGAACATGGAATGACTTTAGATTTATTTTACCATCATATGTTTGTTGGTCTTACTGAAATCTAAATCAGGGACCTCCAAAACAGTTAAATGTGAAGATGTTTAAATGTTAATTCACTAAGACCTTGCCCTGATATTTGATTTGTCTTTAACCCTACACACGTGCAACTGTTCACATGATTATTCAATTCCTGTTTCGCGGATACTTACGACTACTTCTACAGAGAGAAACCATCCTACCTGTGACACTAACTTCATCCAGACAAAAGGGAAAACCATTAACATAAATTCACTCTGCTGACTATTATGCAACTGTAACTAACTCTTCTGTGGGAAATGATTTATACATGTAGGTGCAAAGAATGGTAAAACAAATCTAATAATATTACTCCCCAAACTACCAAGTGCCTATAGATTTAAATACATTTTAATAGGAATCGCATGGGTTACAAACTGACAGACGCC
The DNA here is from genome assembly GCF_017654505.1 of Polyodon spathula. Classification (NCBI taxonomy): domain Eukaryota; kingdom Metazoa; phylum Chordata; class Actinopteri; order Acipenseriformes; family Polyodontidae; genus Polyodon; species Polyodon spathula. The sequence goes on along the minus strand of NC_054542.1, from coordinate 45,170,746 downwards.
TAACCTCGTCTGTGCTGTGGCTTTGTCTCTGGCTACGTTCAAAGAGAAACCAGTCCTGATCACTAATGCCAATACAGAACTCTTTCAAATGTGTCATAGCTAATTGCACTTTTTTTTTCTAGAATGGGCTCCTATTTCTTAGCTTTAACATAAAATAATATGCAAATGAGAGCATACGAAAGCATAGGAAGTATGTAAAAAGAAAAATAAACGGTCGGAGATGCATGCTGGGACAGACAAAATGTGTCTCAGGTGGTCAGTTTTATAAAACCATTAGATCTCATACTACAATGGGTTAAAGAGGATTATATCTGTCTGTCATTGACTCATCATTGTCAGTGCATTTGTTTTTAAAACTTTATTTCTTATAATTTAATTATCAGCTCCCTAAAGCTCAACACACTATGTTGCCTTGCTTAAGAGTTGAAATAAAGATGCTTATTTATTTTTGTTTGGTTTGTGTAACTTGATTCAGCTCATCCTTTGTCTGTGGCTTATATTATGAACACTGTAGTGGCAAGATCAGGGTACTTTACGTTTTGTTTTAATGTTAGTTGGGAAAGAATACAACCTGTACCTTCTGAAACTGCCAAACTTCTTTCAAAGATGCAATCTATTATTATTATTATTACATTCTTTAACAGACACTTTTATCCAAAGCAACCTACAGAAATAAAACTAAATATAAAATTATATTATAAGTTACAGCAATCTAAGAGAACACAATGCAAACCTGCACTCAAACTAGAGGATGTGAGTGTATAGAATGGTTGGCAGTAACAATGACTGGGTACACAGATTGCAAGTGGTTACGTGTATATGTGGGTGTATTTTTAAGTAGACCACCTGCAGTATAATGTAGGCTTTCCAAAGGCAAAGGGAAAAGGCAGATCATTGCTATTCTTAGCTGTGCATAGCACTGGCACACCCAAAGCAACAACATTATCAGCTAACTTTTGCAACCCACATTAACTGATATCATTGTACTTGTTAAAATAAACTCCTAATATATTCATCAATAACCTGGAAAATTACTGGAAGTCAACAAATACAAGACTGCAATACCTTAATTTTAGTTTTTCCTAAATTAAAGTAATTCACTCAACCAGGACCATAAAAGGCTATAAATCCTGACAGCAGTTCCTTTTCTTTACCACCGCTTGGTCCTTGATAACTGCACAGTGCGAAACTCACAATCATACACGCATGCAAGACTTTCAGGGAACATGGTACAAAATACAGTCAGCACTCACATATCCAACCCTGTGACGGATATTCAGAAAAATTGTAACATTGAAGAGATGGGCTTTGGATCAGAGAACAGGTGACGTAAATCGCATATGATGGGTAAGTGCATTAATTTGTTACATAAATATATATAATGGGGATTGATTTTATTCTCAATGCAAGGGCAGTAAAATGCGACTGACGTGTATCTGCGTAACGGATAACCGAGTGCTGACTGTAATATTTTAATTTAGTTGCAGTTAATGTATAATGCATGTGGCCAATAACTTCCTCAACTAGTAAAAACAAGTTATACCAAGAATATTGTAAATAAACATATCTGTCTGCCATTTAAGGCTATAAAGACAGGAGATGGGAGCTACAGACAGTATATATCATATTTTAAGGATTGTATAGAATGTATCATTTTTTGCATACCATGTACATTGCTTACACTGGTAGTAACATTGAAATCTTGATGTTAACCATATGGTATTTATATGGTTGTCTGTCCATCCCAAACTAAATAACCACAATAGAATGTCTAAACAATACAGAGTAATGATGCATTATTTTATTCAAAGGATCTGCTGCCTGACTACCCAACATAACACAAACAAGAGGCCATACAAGAATGAAGAATACAGCATCCAGTGCCTGCAGCAGTTATAACAACATGGTTTCTAAAAAAAGAAACCCAATCTGTACATCCCAAAAGACAATAAACTCTAAGGATTACCAAGAACAAAAATACACTACCACATGGAAAATATATCTCCTGTTAAAGGATTTAAGTCAATTATATTAATGTATGGAATTTACAGGAAAACTCCCAAACCCAAGCCATATATAAAACAAAATCTGTGGTAAATACATAAAAAAACTAATTGCAGATGTACCGGTATAAAAAAAAAATAAACAGAGAACATAAACCAGAGAAGCATACACTACCAATACATCAATGATACGGATTAGTGTTTCCATCTAGGACAGTTGGTGGAAATAACCATAACATTGTCATTCTCAAACTCCAGCTACAGAAAGCATCTGCATATTCAGGAGGACCCACTACACAATAAAAGAGAGCAGCCCTGATTTCATTAACAGCAATTCACATTCTAGAATATGCACACAAATCTGTTCTACAGGCACTACTTACAGCTGTGTTAACATGACTTACCTGTTGGGTAATGGCAAATATACAGTATGGACACCAGCACATCGAAGACATCACAATTCGAAGTTAACTTCATCATCGCAATTAGGAAACTATGACCAATATTGTGGCATTGTTGTGGGTTTTTTATGCAAGTACATACTTATGTCTTCTTTTAACCCTTCCCTCTTTGTAAACTTTTCTGAAAGTTGTATTTATCTAAATTAATATTAATGATTCAATGATATGTCTTCAAAACACTGAATATATGATCAGTAGCGATATATAAGGGTTAGACACCCTAAGCCTAAAACAACCTACAACATTGCAATATGTTCCAAAGAAAAACAAATTAACACAGTGTGCAGTGCGAGTCCCAGCCACAGACTAAATATCTTTGAAATCTCAAAAATACTAAAATACAACGCATGATACCAAAAATCAAAACTCCCTAACAAATATCATTTCACATTACACAGTAAGAGTAATATTCAATACCTCATTACCAGAACAAAATATGTCAGATGGATAATAGACTGGTGAGGTTTACATATGGTGATCATTTCTCAAGCTATTTCCATTAACTGTTTGTGTTACATTTTGCTTAACCCACCGCTTGATCAAACCAGTTTACATGTAGCTTCCCTTCTTGAAAATCTAGTCAAAAAAAGCATTACATTTCTTTTAAAAGTAGAATCTTTTCTGTGTGTAATATACATTGCTTGGGATTTCTGTTGTTGAAGAGATTAAAAGAACAGCTTACATATTCCAGTACTCTATTGTATTTTAAGAAGGATTTACATCAAGGATTCAGTTTACATTACAAGCCTATGCTAAAAAAAATCCCTTAAAGACAGAATGCAGTGCATGTAATTGAATTAAACAATTTCACTAGTAAATAAATGCAATGCTGGAATTTTTTACTTCATGTACCGCTAATGCTTATCGTGCATAAGACAACAATAAACTGAATTATAACTAGCCTATTCAAATATTTTGTAAAGCACTAGGGAAGTAGAAACTGTACCGTATAACAGCTTACTTGCATGGTGAAGGTTTTGAATCCTTAACTGATACATATTTTATTACAGTGGTTTTGTGCAATTATTTTGTAACCATGACATTTTTGGGTTTTCTGTGCACATCACTCACATTTTCATGTCAAGAAGGTGAGCACGCTAGTTTATCAAGAAAAGGGATATTTACCCGCGAAAATATTTTATCATGAACATGTCTTGAGGAATGTTCGTGGCAAACTTATCAAAGTGTAATAATACTATAACATGATCAAATCCAAACTAGACTTGTCTCATGAATAAACAGATCCTTAATTGATAGGATAACTATTATTTATTCTGCATCACCTATGTTTCATTTGCAGATAGGCACACACACTCATCTGTATTGTGGGAACTTTTTATAAAATGGCAAAAAGGATGTGGGTACTTTTTATTTTTTTTTTATTTGTACTTTTTCTGCTGTTACTACTGGAAGGATCAATTTTTAGTGCAATGCACTCGCCACTCTGAATGCTGAGTCTCAATCAGGCACCGAAGCATTCCACTTTGGCCAAGGAGTGCCAGACAAGGATGTCTTTATTAACAATAGCAATATTAGCACTGGTCCCAATTTTGTATTCTGTACTTCAGTTTGGACTCTGCAAATATTTCAAAGGCAACTCTTGGTACCAAATAGTTTCTACTGGTCTAACTGAAATCTGGCCGTATGACCTAGTGCCAGGAAATGATTAGATACCAAGAAGTAACAGTATACAAATAATGAATGTTTCCCATACCAGAAAGAGGGGTCAGTGACGTCGCTAATAATGCTAATAACAGATAACTTGGTGTGAACCCATGACAATGCAGACTGCAAGCAAGGGCCTTAACCATTATGCAAAAGTGCCCGGCTCCTTTTAAAGTCATTTCTCGACGGGGGTCAGAATGCATAGCAGCAGGGCATCACACAACACTACCTGTTACACGTAATTGTTTTTATCTGTAAAGCAATTTGAAGCGATGTATTGCGAAGGGTCGTATACAAGAAATAAAGAGTGATTGACTGATTGGCTAAATTGCTAAGCATTTATTTTTTTTTTTTTAAATCTATACAGCTTATTTGGTCATATGGTGGCACAATGTTTGGGTAACACAAATTCAAAGAAATAAAAAAAAGAACACGGCACTCATTAAAATATCACTGGTATGTAATTCAATTTTAAGTTATAAAAAAGGCTTGCAATAAAATACATTTCATGTAATAATGTTTTTTTTTTTTTTTTTTTTTTTTTACAAAAAACATACTTAAAAGGATGCAGGCACAGTTCAGAAAAATCCTTTACATTTATTCTTAAAAGCATCAGGGTGTATTACAAATACAAATCACTAGCAGCACTTATTTAAAGAAAAAAGCCATACACAGGAAGTGAGATTGGGGACTGAGAGCCAACTATGACCTTTTAAGCTTTCTCTGTCAACTATCGTTTGAACTCAATTCATTATAGAGAGCATCAAGAAACCTTTAGAAGCTACACGCGATGAAACCTGCAGGTAAATGTATAACAAGATAATAACCTGCTTCAAACTGAAAGGATCGTTACTTTCAAGATGGTGAGTTGTCTAGCCAAGGGTTTGTACAAAGCTGTCTGTGTTGAAAACAATTAGACCCTGTACTCTAAACAAACTCAAACACTAACCAAGCAAATGAACCACTGTTTATCTTTCATTTTATATTTAACTAACCACAGTGTAAATTTGCTTTGTGTTGTGGGTGGCTGTATGGCCATTGCACAATAACATGTAGCAGGAGAAACCTCTGTATACAGTGCTATTTACTCAGCTATAACAAGGTTTTATGTAATTGTACATTGGAAGTGTATACATTTAGGACCTTTTTTTAACCTCTGCAATTAAGCCCAATATCTAATGAGCTGGAACAGTGACTGACACATCTTTGTTATAAAGGGTGGGGCTGCAAAAGAGGACTAGGTTTTAAATTCAACCAGAGACCAGATTTACACCTGGACAGAACAGATGGACACAATAATATGATGGACCTTATTATAATGACTCAAAGTGTGATGGATGTCAATACCGCACAGTGTTTAAAAATATTTGCAACATACCTTCGGCATGGCTGTAAATACAGAATTAAGGCTTTCAGTGTCATGAAAAAGCAAATTAAGATGTACATTCACTCTGTGCATACAATACATGTAAAATGTAATTTCATTTGCAGTTTTCTAAATTCTAATAAACTCAATCATCTGAGCAAAAGAATGTTGTAACCAAGTTTAATCACAATTTAATCAGCAGCTCTACGTACTTATTTCACAGATTCGGATGACTTTCAATATATATAGTCAAAAGTTTACATTACCCAATGGAAATTTATAATTTCTAGAAATTTCTCTAAATTATAGGAAAAATCTTTTGTAACAAAAGTTTGGGTTTTGTGGATGATGATGAAAAAAGTTACAAGAAATAGATGTCTACAATTATCTATTTCAGCAATTTCTTTGCAAAACTCCAAAAAAGTTCATTCAAAAGTATTGTAGATGTCTATTTCTTGTAACTTTTTCCTAAAATAAATAAAATAATAAAATTATAACAACCTTGACTTGCATAAAGAAGGAAAAACATTTGTGAAATAGCTTGCATCACTGTCGCATCACTGTCGATCAAATCGACAGTATGAAGGTCACTCTGAAATCAGGATGTGTTTCATAAAGAATACCTCTGTTAAGAAAAGGGAATAAGGCTAAAATGCTAAAATATGTACAAGAACACAGAAATTGGACTATGGAACAATGGTCAAAGGTGCTTTGGATTATTGATGGATGTGCAACGACACCTGTGCCTTCTGCCAGTTCTGTTGTCAATTCAATGCCTGTCTTCTTTCTATTCCTTAAGGATATTATCTTCAAGTATTGCTCATCCTTGTTAGGCAGCTTTTTGGGTCTTCCAGTCCTGGGTTTGTCAATTACAGATGATGCTTCTCTGTACTTGTTGATTATGCTTCGGATACCACTCAATGTTTTTCCTTCTTTATGCAAGTCAAGGTTGTCGTAATAGTAGAAAACACTAGTGGAAAATGTAAGATGACTTAAACTTTTGCACAGCAGTGTGTGTGTGTGTGTGTGTGTGTGTGTGTGTGTGTGTGTATACTGTACACACACACACACACACACACACACACACACACACACACACACACACAACATCCAAGCTATTAATCTTATTTCATTTAGTATTTCTTCTGCATTTTATATAATCTTTCTGTAACAATGCAGGCTGCTCTTAATTTCAATGAGTCATTGTATTGACGGCATGTTTTAAGCTTACAAACCCCTCGGCACAGCTACAAATACAGATTGTTCTGAACAGTTCTATTAATAACGGTAATACTGAAGGTTGCTTGGTTTTTTAAAATCCCCATTCTGAATTAAATCAACACATGTGTTCTTCCAATTCACATGCTGCCCATAGAGTCATGCGAAATAATAGAACATAACATATTTAACAGTGTTCGCTTTCTCTCAAAGCTTGACTGTGATAAGGCCCCTGACCACATACATTTATTTTTAGAAGAATCAATGATAATAATTATAATTATACAAAGGCAGGTATAACTTGCAATAGGGTTACAGAGTGCTAAAAAGAGTTCAGTCAGGAAAACTAATGCGATAGAGCACAATATTTATTAAAGCACCTTTGGCCTTTAGACTTGCCCTTCAAGGCATCCCTACCAATAATTTAGTTTGCTGTTAGTGGGTGACTGTAGAGAACCCATGGGCAGGGGTGCAAGATAGCTCCACTCCCCCTTAGACGAAGCAGGAAAACAGTTGGAGGCTTGGGAGGAGGAGACGAACTCTGACATACAGCAGGGAAGAATGGATTGAGGTAAAATATAAAGACCTTTCCAGCTGATCATTGTATGTGTTGTTTATCGAATGACCGATGAGATAGGACCCATTTCACTGACGAATGTTCTGGAAATGAGGGTGCCCAATGTGCTTGATGTTTATGATTTGAATCTATCTTGAAAAGGAAGTTCCCGGCATGAACAACCACTTTGCTAGATTGCTACACCCACTTCATTCCAGTCAAACTATGGCTGGTGAATTATATATCACAGAAGCTTAGTATGTTTCATTACCAGTTTGCATGCTAATGGTCACAATATTATACTAGTAATGTTCACTGGACACAGTGTCCAACATTTGGCTAATAACACAACTGCTTTCCTGCTAAAAGGCCAGCCCTGCTGTGTGTCCGTGTTCTGTAATACAAGACACTTGTATCTCAGGTATCAGACAAAAAGGGGCATCTCCTCTTGCAAGATCCTTTAAGCAGTAAGGCTAGGCCTTTTTCAGCACAAGCTTTACCACAGTGTTACTCATGTTCTTATCAGATAGTAAGATACGGCTCAATCTCAATCACACACATTAAACACGTTATTATTTATCTTTAGAACTTGCTTAACCCTTTACAAGATAAAAGTATTCTCTCAAACAACTCATATTTACAGTACACAATATTTCCATAAATCATTTTGCACTTCCTTTGGCTGTACAGGTCTGGGCTGTGCAGTTCTAAAATAAACACATGTTACAGCACATGTATTTTTTTTTTAAAAGCATGATTTCTAGTGCTGCTTTTGGTTAGAGGAAGCTCTCCGTTGCAATGCCTTATTTTGGATTATCTGTATTATCTGATTGCAGTTGTACTCCCTGGGTCATTTCACCTCAGAAGTCAAAGCATGACAGTCACTAGGGGATGCATCTGATTGGCTATTGACAGAAGAAAAAAAGTGAAAGGTTGAAGTGTTCCAGAAAGTCTAAACTTCTTGTAGTTTGAAATAAAAATGCATGTTTCCTGTAACATGTTTCTTTCAAAACTGCACATTTAAGAACTATAAAAATGATATATATATATATATATATATATATATATATATATATATATATATATATATATATATATATATGGTGTTAGCTACAAGTACTTTAATGGCTTCAGCCTATGTTTGTTGACTTTTATCATTATCTATGAATATGTACTTACAACCAATATCATTTTCCTTGCGATGTCTAGCCCAACAAACTGTAAAAAAAGAATGACTCTTAGTAAATTAATTTGGATTTAAATAACTCAATTTAAGTTTCTAAGTGTAATAAGATCCCCTTGTGTAGTATTAAAGAGTAGATTAAAAGTAGATTTTATTCTAATTATTCTTTAAACAAAAACACAAATTGAAATGATTCTATGTAGAATATGATCACTAAATAATAAAAACAAAATCCACCTGTGTAAGCGACAGCAGCTAGTTTGAAAACACTTCTATTGCAGTGTTCAAGCACATGGATTCTAGTTCCAGGATACTAGTCATATACAAATCTTACTATTGCAAGAAAGGGTTATGTTACACAGTCAGTAATTGAACAGTATCTTCCTTAGGAGGGACAACGCCAAACTTCGCTTTCTGCACTGCATCATCTTCTCTCTTCATGTAACCGTGCCCTACTTGCTTCTACTTGTATCAGTTCCCAGTAGGTGTTTCGCAAAGTGGTTGCAATTACATCTCCTCTTCAAATGCCCTAATATCTCTAATGCCAATGTTATCTAGCCCAAGGCTTAGTAGGCGGTCTCAAACCACAAAGCACTTGCACAATATTGGCAACTCTCAGGCAAGAATGTGCTGTCATAGCTGCATCAGAAACAGTACCATGGAGAACACTGAAATGATATCAAATACACCTGAAAAAAAGGCCACAATGCTTCAGGTTTACAAGAAAGTGAGAGCAGTTGGACAGATCTGTCTTCCAAAACTGTAATACTGGGTCAAACAGTTCTCCTACGAAAAACTATGGGGAGATGTTGTATCTCACTTGGGCTCCTCTGCCTATAACATGGTATCTGACAACCAGGCATGGAATCCAGGCATGTAACCTTGTTTGTGGTCTTTTAAATATGTGTATGTTGGGTTTGTGTAGGCAGCATTGCTCACTACTGGAAATGTTAACAGCATTCCAACAGTAACCCTGACTCAACTTTAAAAGGCTAGCCCTAAAGTGCTTCCTTAGGGATGCAGGATCTGTGGTGAATCCACTGTTACAGTGCTTTTACACCAGGGAAGCAAAGAGAGTCCTGGTTATAGAAACAGGAAACCACTGGCCTGCAGCAAGCCAATCTCACTTGAAGCCTGGTATTTATTATTTATAAAGACGGCTGGTCTAGCTCTCTTTGTGGTGCTGGTTCAATGAAGGAAATCATTTACCTATGTTACACAATTTACTGTCTGAATCCATCATTCACACTGATGCAAATTCACAACCTTAGTTTACTTGTGCAAAAATAGTTTTCTTTAATGTATAATTTTTGGTATAAAAGGATCACTACCTCAACATTATCAGCTGTAGTGGCTTTTCCAGCCTCTACTCTTACTCTAGAGTATTGTTTATTTTCTAATGTGTTGATGTTTATATTGAAACATTTTACAGAGCTTCATCGGGAAAATTAACAGATTATGGTGAATTGGCTTTAGTTCAATTTAGTCATTTTCATATGTAGGGACGCATTCCTTAACTAGAATAGCCCTTGCGCTGCACCTCTGATACTCAGTATCAGTTTTCAATATCCGTTAAAGTATTTATTGTTCTTGTATTGATAAGCATTCAGTGGGGGTGTATAGTCTCTAGAATTATACTGTTGTAAATGGATATTAAAATGTCTTAAATGATGTAAGAACTGTGTAATGATTTGGCAACCTGGTCTATTAAATTAAATATTGAGACTGGATGTGAACTGCGAGCCACATATGAGAAACTTACCAGTCAAGTAAAACAAATCCATCATTGTCTTATTCTGATGTCGATTCTCTACATGTTCTACAGTCGCCCGGGCACGCATCACATACTCACAACGTTGAATCCCCAAAACCACATCAACATCACCTCATAAAACAAGCATAATCTCAGTATATAGTACAGTATACATTTTAGCAACACAAGGAATTCCATCTGATGACAATTAGGGGTTGGGTTTTCACCCATTGTTCACCACTGCAACAGATTGGTATTCCAGACCATTAAAATAAACAATAAAACAAAGACAACTCACAATAAACTGTTGGCAGTTTACCCAGTTGGGTGCTAGTGGCTCATTGAGCTAAACCTTTTATCTCTTAGTCCAAAAAGAGTTCCATCTACTGATCCTCAATGGGGGCAATGCTCATCTTCTGAAATAGCCATGCATTAAACAACTAAAAGCTTCTTAATTAATTTAGTGCTGTGAATCTAAACTTAATCAGAGTTTTTATTTTTATTTTTTTAATCTTTTCTGGAATGTTACAAAATATGAACAGTTATGAACAAAACAACTGTGATTAAAATAGGTTAATGCCAATAAATTATACATTTTTAGCAATATTGTTTTTAGCTGCATGTAATAAGGATGAACAATAAAGACCTTTTTATGGGCTTGCATGTTTAGCTGCCTATGCAGTACATGTGTGTGTTTTAAGGACCTTGTTGCTGAGCACTCAATGGTATTCATTTGCATAATCTGCTGTGCTAATCATGTCTAAAGAAAGAAAAAATATTATTTCAGTCCACTTACATTCTTTTCGGGGCTTCCAATAAACCTTTTCCAATGCTAGGAACAGCATTTTGTTCATATTTCTGAAGCAGACACACAAAAGCTTCAGTATATTCAAATGCTAACCAACACTGAAAAATAAACACCTACCCCCTGAATTTTTGGGTCTTTCTGTTTAGGTGTTTCCTATGTTGATATACTGTGCTAACTGTTGAGCCACAAACACAAAAACGACCCAAAGTGTTGTATTCTTGCTGGCTGGACACACTCCATTGGATCTCTGAAGCACTGTTTTAGAAGCTCCTAATGGAGAACAAAAAACACTACCAAATGACATTAAAAATAGAACTGAAAAAAGTTTTTTTGTCGACATGATGGATGTTCCCAGGGACTAATGTCAACAGAAATGGAAAATGTGTTAAACTTCAGCAACCCACGCTCTTTCACTTTTGTGCTTTTCATCTTTCTTCAGTTGGCTGGTTTAGTCTTCATAACAATCATTTATGTGGGGCTAGTTTTAAGTAGAGCTAATTTTCCAAACAGTTTCAAGTCAAATATTTAATAGCGCAGACTCTTTATAGAAACAATGTGGCTGAGAGCCACAGAAATGTGATCTGGGTTTGAACATCCTGAACTGCACTTTGTTTTTTAAAGACATCAAGATTACAGTGCTGGACATCAAGGTAGACTGTTCTCCATTAAAAGATGAAGTTTTCAAAATCTTGTTTTTTTTTCTCTCTAAACTCACCTAAAAGACTTATGCTCTGCATGCATTGTTAATATCCATTGAGAAAAAAAAAGTAATCACACAATCTACTCCTGCTCAAAACAAAGCCTTTCTTTTTCAACTATTCATGTAAGATCAGTTGTAACTATGAGCTTCTTTCTACAGCCATTTTTGAAAGAAAAGTACTGCAGTGGTTCTCAAAAGTATTCACCCCCTTGGACTTTCCACATTTTATTGTGTTACAACATGGAATCAAAATTGATTTAATTAGGAGTTTTTGCTACTGATCAACACAAAAAAAAAATCCATAATGTGAAAAATCTACAAATTGTTCTAAATTAATTACAAATACAAAACAGAAAATAATTGATTGCATAAGTATTCACCCCCTTGAGTCAATATTTGGTAGAGGCACCTTTAGCAGCAATTACAGCCATGATTCTATTTGGATAAGTCTCTACCAGCTTTGCACATCTGGACACTGCAATTTTTGCCTATTCTTCTTTGCAAAATTGCTGAAGCTCCATCAAGTTGGATGGGGACCTTTTGTGAATAGAAATTTTCAACTCTTTCCACATATTCTCAATTGGATCGTGGTCCGGGCTTTGACTGAGCCACTCCAGGACATTGACCTTTTTGTTTTTAAGCCAATCCAGTGTGGCTTTGGCTGTATGTTTGGGGTCATTGCCCTGCTGGAAGATGAATCTTCTCCCAAGTCCCAGGTCTCTTGCAGACTTCAGCACATTTTCCTCCAGGATTTCTCTGTATGCTGTATCCATTTTGCCCTCTATCGTCACAAGCTTTCCAGGCCCTGATGCAGAGAAGAATCCCCATAGCATGATGCTGCTACCAACATGCTTCACTGTAGGGATGGTGTTCTCAGGATGATGTGCGGTATTAGACTTGCGCCAAACATAGCGCTTAGCGATGAGGCCAAAAATCTCTATTTTGGTCTCACCAGACCATAGAATCTTCTTCCACTTGGTCTCAGAGTCTCGCACATGCCTTCTGGCAAACTCTAGCCAAGATTTGATGTGAGTTTTTTTCAACAATGGCTTTATTTTTGCCACTCTCCCATAAAGGCCAGTTTTGTGAAGTACCCGGGCTATTGTTGCCGTATGCACAGTGTCTCCCAGCTCAGCTGTGGGAGACTGTAACTCCTTTAGAGTTGCCATAGGCCTCTTGGTGGTCTCCCTCACTAGTGCCCTTCTCTCCCGGATACTCAGTTTTTGAGGATGGTCTGTTCTAGACAGATTCACAGTTGTGCCATATTCTCTCCATTTCTTAATAATATAATAATACTGTGCTCCGGGAGATATTCAATGCCTTGGAAATGTTCTTATATCCTGCCCCTATTCTTTTGAAGAACCTTATTCCGGATTTGCTTTGACTGTTCCTTCGTCTTCATGATGTAGTTTGTTAGGAAATGTACTAACCAACTGTGGGACCTCCCAGAGACAGGTGTATACTGTATATGCACGTTTACAGTAGAGAAACATTTTTTGACAAAGACTGTCAAGATGTTTGCCCACTTACCTGTATTTTTATCCTGTAATTTATGACTGAGTTTTAAGTTATGGATGTGTAAAGCATTGATTTAAAAGTTGGCAATTTCGAGTCCTACAACAATAAAACCACAACCCAAAGTGTGAGACTGGATTTACGATTCACGCCTGTGAACATCTAAGACAGACATGGTTTTCTCAAAACCAGTTACATACAACTACCCGTCACTCCCACGTTGTACAGTGTTTCTGTGCCTAAGCACAACAATGATACATTGGTGTTCTGTGTTCAGTTTTATTTTAGTATTGATGGTAATAATAGTAATTAATTTTATTTATAAATTGAAAGTTAAATGTAATCATCTATATTATGCACACAGGAAGAGATAATAAGTACCACAAACCAAATTAATTGAGAAATGAATGTGGAAGCATCTTTCCAAGAATCCAAATAAAACAAAGCCAAGGTACTGTGGAGTATTCAAAAAGGGGGAAAAAAATATCTAAAACAAATGTACACTTTATTGATTCATTTAGTTATTTTCCCCCATTTTACATGAGCTCAAATCAGCAATATGATAAAAAAAATCAACAGAAAGCAGTTCTACATTCCCAGCAAAGAGTAAAAGGCCAGCCAGCTTATTTGTCAAGTTACATCACCCTGTTGTTTTGTTTTTTTCACAGGATGTGAGAGTCAGGGGGGGTCACCAAAAATATCAAAAGAGCTAAAAAAAAAAACATTTCTTACAATGAAACTATTTACAAACACATGTTTTAAGTTAGGCCAGGGGGGGAGCCTATCACTTCAAGGTCACACATTTGATTCCAGTTCAAGGCAGCAGTGACCACGTTGTTTTCATCTGATGGCAGCTCCGAGGGGAGGTAAGCCATGCAAAAAAAAAAAAAAAAAAAAACTGTAGTGGTCCAACCCATGTCCTATTTTCAAACAAAAACATGTTCATTCTTGGCAAGGTTGTCAGCTGTGGGTGGTGAACTTGAATGAGCTAACTCATAGAAGTGATTTTTTCTGAGTGGAATGCTTCTTTGAAACTATTTGTGCAATATTTACACTAAATAAAATATTGGACTTAACTCTTCAGTAGATATTGAAGATTCCTATGGTCACATCACACTCTGTACATTTCAGTGCAGCTCAGCAAAGTAGTTCCACATTATGGGCTCAGCTGTGGTTTTCTAAAATGCTACATTTTTGTTTTACAGAAAGAAATAACTAATGGGAGCACTATGGTTCCGGCTTTTTAGACATGGGACCCTCTGAGAGGTCTGGGAGTAATTACGAGTATCACGAAGAGGAAAGGGGAGTAGTCTGGAAACCACTGCTTACCCGTTGTTCTGATTCCAACAGCTCTGTTTTGACTCTTACTGCTGGCATCCCGTCAAGCATTAACATTATGTTATCAGCGGTGACTGTGCTGTGCGAAGGAAAGAAACAAGGTGTCAGAACAAGGAACCTAACATAATCAAAATGGCAGAGCAGATCTCAAAAGTTGTATTTGTTTTTGGTGTAAAACAAATTTAAATAAAGCGTACTGAAGATTTTTCCCAGAAAATGCTTTTTGCTAGACATTACATTCCAAGAAAAATGATAAATGACCCTCTTTTAATGCCACTAGGACAATGCTTTTCAAAGTGAAAAGAATTGACATTTAAAAGTTAACTTTTGTTGAGTCAAGGCTATTAATTAAATCTCTTTAAATAGCATAGTAAAGCACACTTCAAGAATTAAGAAATCGCACTGTTTTGTAAACTCTATACCATTGCTTCTTCCAGAGAAGGAGTTGCTTAGGTCTCTTTTAGCAAGCTTTCCATGAAAAGGTTTTTTTCTTTTCATTTGTACTTGCAGTATGAGTCAAAGCATGAAGCAAAATCTGTTGGCTGTTATCATTTTACATTTTTTTAAGCTCCCCCCTAAGATACCACTGCAGCCTGCTCTGCAAAACAAAATCAGCATACAGCTACACAACACCAGAGACCGCAGAATCTATGTCTGTAGGAGGCCAAAGTCGTCAACAGCTTCGTCACAAAAGTAGATAAAACATAATACCGGAGACCTATGAACTGCTTATGGTTATCATGGTTATTCTTTTTCTTTTTGTGTGTGTGTTTGTTTTGGTGTTTCATTTTCTCCTGTTCTGTAACAGTATGAAAGGTTAATTATGTTTTAAAGCAACAATAACCTTGACCTGTCAGTTTCTGTGGCACTGAATATAAACTGTTAAAGCTGACACTGGGATCACATTATTTAAACACTGAAATCCATTGTTGTGTTCCATGCATCTTGATTGAAAACATGATACATAATCCGGCAAATCACTTTTGATAGTGACCCATTACAGTAGATAGAATACATCGTATCAGCAGAGCCAGGCCAGTAAAACATATTTATGGAAACAAAATATGTTGCATATTACAATATATGATGAATCACTACATAGTACTTTATATGGTAAGTGGAATCGATTTAACATTGACTTTCCTTAGGATTACATATATAGCATGTACAGTATATGTCTTCAAAGAGTTCTATTAAATATAATATTGTGTAAAAAAGGGAGTAATCCTGGCCCACTTAAGGAGACTGAGGTAGAGCTTCCAGGTGAGAATGCAAGAGGAACTTAGTTGATGGGCCAGTCAAGCAACGAACCAGCCAGGTAGTCAGCAGGGATATCAAGAGAGGCAGAAAGGACAAGAGGAGAGAGAGAGTGTGAGAGCTGGTGGATTACTATAGCCACATTCCATATGCACCAGGAAATCTGCACCATCATCATTTTCAAATAACAGACTGAGGCTGCTGCAGTCTACAATCCAATCTGCAACCTGACAATTCACAAAAGTCAAAGATCGCCTGCATGTATATTTTTTTATCCAATATTTCTCTGAAAATATAGTATATTTTCAGCTTTCTTGTTCAACCAACTTATTTATTTCTGCATTAGGAGACTATAGTCAGAAGTAAACTGTGTATGCATCATCTCTTTAGTGTGTATCTGCAACTTGGCTCTTGCAGCACTCTTTGAAAGCTGCACAAGTCTGCAAGATCTGTGTAGGCAGCTACTTTGTGATTTCACCTTGCTGTAAGAAATGCTAGGCTTCCCAGATCTGCATGAATCATTGGATTCTAGTGTAACACACACAAGCAGGAAAATAGCAAGGCTTAAATTCTGTAACTGGAACATGGTAGTATGTATTTGAATGGAACAAATGTAAAACATAAAGCAGATAAGAACAAACTATATGTCAGAGTAATACAGTACAATGATAGCAATCTGAATGGTGTTGTGTAAAGAGTGTAAACTGTAAAACACTGCTAGAGAAAGTTCCTTAGTGCATTGCCTGAACACAGTGCGGCACGCTTCATGTTCTTAATAATAATACATCTGTTAGTTTCATTTCGAGAATTGATTTCATTTAAAGGTATTACTGGATTCATTAAAATAAGCAGGACATTGGATGAGTGCTGCTTCTGAATAAAAATCTACTTCCAGTGCGTTTTTTAAGCTGGCAGTAATATAAATAGTTTCACTTTTGTGTAAAGATTGTTTTGATGTGGTCGAAGGTACATGTAATGCATTTTTTTTTTGTTTATTGATTACCTATTTCTACTTCCAAATGGCTTTTTGTGCATGACGATCTTTCAAACTAAACATGTTACAACCAGGAACTGCAGATCCTAAAAAGTCTCCACTCACCACTGACATATTTAGTCAAAAATGTCAATCCATGTTTCCACACACATAATTATTTTCTGTCTTGTGATACAAGTTAATATGTACTTATGGTCTAAGAGTGTCTTCTCACAGAGCATATTATTATTATTATTATTATTATTATTATTATTATTATTATTATTATATTATTATTATTATTATATACAAAAGTTGAACATTTGAAAGATTAACATTTTCAAAGTTGAACTATTGCAATATACAGCAAAATATATATTAAAATGCATTACATCATAAATTAAATGTGCCAATCTGTGTACTGTACCATGTAGTACAATACTGTTTATATTTCTCTTTGCCCTATAGTTACAAAAAAATCACAGTCCACAAAACTCCAGATATACAGTATGCATACTTGTCATGCCTAAATGTGCAGTAATTTCCACAAAGCGCCAAACACATTTACACCTGGTGCATCACTATTCATCACAATGTCGTTTGTGTTCAAATAAGTTTAAGTTGCCCCTACCTTTAAGAATTGGAAACCCTACATTAAAATGCACTCCACTATGCACCATGTCTTTCAAAGCCAATTCATTGTTGTTCTATGGGGGTTTGATCTTCTTTCCTATGGTTCAGTGAATTGGCTGCTGCTGCAGGGCGGAAGTCAGTCTGGCATTTATAAGTACAAGAGCACTACAGTACTTTTAGATACCCAGGGAGAAACAGTCCTCGTCATCCTGTCATTTCTCTCACTCTCTCTAAAAAGCAAACCTTTTTTACAGTGGATTCAGGGATCCTATAATAGAATGTTTCTTAGGCTGGTTTGCTTATGGACAAAGAAGGATGAGCTGCTGTGGATTTCCATTTTGAAGACTGCTGGTGAAGAGATTGTCTTGTGTGGGAGACAAAAAGAGACTTGCAGGAGAGGAAGATTTAATGAACTGTGACAATCTGATTACAAACTAAGTTATTTGAGTGCTGCACGAATTTAAAAGAGATAATGTCTAACCATTTCAGCATTTGATTCAGCTGCATACAGTACAAACCACAAAATGCGTGTTCAACCAAGGAAAATGACTGTAAAATCCATATATTAAAAAATAAATAAATAAAAACAGATAGTGTGTACAGTATCTGTACTTTCTATAACCAGAGAGAATCTTTGGCATAGGTACTGCATTACATTTTCAAAGTGTCCTACTTATGTTCCATAACCCTACCATGGACCACCTTGTGACAAAGTCAGAGAGGGCAGCCAACAGCAATCGTTGGGCTCTTTGAGAGATATAAGAGATCTGCAATTTAGTGACCCTAATGGTGGTTGTTTTGTAAGGTGAACACAGTAGGAAACACATTGAAGGACTATCAGCATTACATCAGAAGCTGCTTCCATGTGCAAAAGCATATTTTTTTCAATATTCCAAATGTTCATTCGCGTTCTAACTGCAAAATATCTACTGCTTGCCTTTTGGTTCAATCTATTTTGAATACAGGCTACCACAGATGTTCTTGACTGAAGTCCCTAGAATAAAAGATAATTAACTTTCTTAACTCAAAGTTATCTGTTTAAAGTTGGTATTTATGTTACCAGTACAGAAAGGGTTTTTATGTTTAGATACTGATTTGTGCACAAGACGTCACTCATAATCTGACACACCGATAGATTCCAATGGGGGATTCTAAATAGCTTTTGTAATATTAGAATGTTTTATAGAAATTGGTTACTATTCTTCAGGAGTCCACTGTAAATACATATTGCTACTATTATTATGGATTTCTATTATGGATGTCTTTACAATAGTTATCCATAGTATTCACCTTTGTTGAAATTAAATTGAAGAAATTGTATCCACAAAGCAATACTGCATAAACTCATTACGAATGAAAAGAATGCTGCTACTGTATACTTTGAACTTGAGGAACTCCTCAATTAAATGTACAGAGAACAAAAGAAACATCCGACAGCTGCGTACATCCTCTACTGAGAAACCTGAATAATATGTTGTAGAGATCTCCACAAATGACAGATTAACTTAGTTTTAAAATAAATACAATCTTACAAAGAAAAGTAATTCTGCATTTGTCTCTTTATCCAATTGCCAATTAACCCTATGCTGAACGCTACTTATAAAACCATTCTTATGAGGTAATCATGGGTAGTTCAAGGACAGACTTTTTTTTTTAAAAGACCATTGTTATTATTATAATGAAACAATGGGCCCTATCTAGCAGCAGTCTAGAAGTGCTTAATGAATATCAAGCTGTATTAAATTAAAAGAAAATCTAACCATTTAATAATGAAGGCACAGCAGTAGAAACAGTTTGTACCATGTGAGCACAACTAGCACAGTAGTGTGATGGCACTCACCCGAGGGGTTTTGTTGGACTGCCAACAATGTCAATGTAAATAAATTCTGTATTTTATTTCTATATTGTTTTTTTTTTTTTTAAGTATGATTGAACAAAATGCACTGATCAGTCCTTGCTGATATTTCAAGTCCCCACTTCAGGCGCATACCTGCATTCAATAGGTCTGATGACTGGAGCTTTTATAGTGTCCGCTTCCAAAACAAGACAGAGAAGTTCAATACGAAATGACAGCATTACGATTCCATCGCCAAACCGCATGACACAAACAACAAACAACAACATCCCAGTATCTTTAAGCGCAAACGTGTTTGACATTGCTTCACCTTACTTAGCTGTGAAACTGCTGTGGGGTTAGGACAGTCTTTCTAAACTACATACTGCAGTGCTAAAGGACAAACATTTTGACTAGAAGTCTTCCATCATACTATGGCAGCAAAGTTAATTCATAAGGGATTGAGTTAAGGGATTTGTGTATACAATTAATACACCCTTCAGTACCTATTTGTAATCCTTTTAGGAATTGTCTCCAAAAAGATCAAAAGAGCTTTTGGTCAGAGTACAATTCAAACAGACATTGCAAATCGATTCCTTATCACTTGAAAACATGTGTCACACCTTCATGACTAAACATACATTACAGTAGCAACAATGCCAAGTGGCTCACTGCCTCGGGATACACCCATCAGGTAACATTAGTATTGCAGGGAGCTTGTCAGTTCACAATAACTACATCACTCTGTTCACTTCTAGGTGATCAACAGTGTTTCCACTCTACATTGCATTTTGCTTCTGAGACATACAGCTAACAAACTCAAATACTGTACTTACCGGCAACTGTTTTGGAACAAATTACAATTACAAATATATTTGTATTAGTCCTGCACCATCTATCCGATTAGACTTGTTATACTTTGGCTTCACAATTAACGTATTTCCTATAGCTACATAAAAAAAAAGGATCAACACAGAAGTAGAGCAGATATGGGAAAGTCTGTTTTCCAGCAGCCAACAGAACATGGCAGAGGACTCAACATCATTGAAGTTACAGGGAGCAAGGCAGCAAAGTAATGCCAGATATTAAACAAAACTGCCCATACAGTGGGCTATATTAATCCTCTTTATTATAAAAGGTAATACTGAAATAAAGCACATTGTCTTAAGAAAAGAAGGAATCTGTCTTTAGCTACCAGCTTGTTTTTATGCAGCTAGCGCCATGTTAATACCATCAATACTTTAAATGTTTAGGGTCAGAACACTTACCAGCTTCCACTGAGCTTACTCCTGCAGTAGGTATAGCTGTTATTAGGTACATGGTCTTGATTTTAAAAAATTGAATGCAGGATTGTCTGTGTTCCATAAGTAGCTACAGTGCATACCAAGGCTCCAGAAAGCATCCCTAGCAGTAATTGTCCTGTGAGCCAGCATGGGCTTGGGAAGAATTTAAGAATAATCTAAAGGTATCTCTCATCCTTAGATTTTTCTCTTTATGTATTGTTTGTCTCTGTTAAAGTCCCTGTCCCTCATAGACTAACTGTACCTCCAGACACATCTACTGGAACGCAGTGTTTCTCAGTGACTGCAGGCAGCTCTTCAGGTCACCAGACTCTGCACCTGATCTGCAGCAAGCTAAGCAGTCTTTATGTAATTAAAGTTTTTGAAGGTGTGCTTTTTTTTCTTTGCTATAACCAAATACTAAAGCCCTTTTTTGATTTACAGTGTGTGCAATGTATAAAGCAATGTCTGAAAATGTGAAGGGTAATGTAAAATACTGAATAAAAAAATCATGATATACTGACATACATTCTAATATAATGCATATGTCACGGCAAGGAATTATGCCAAACTTGTGTTTTACTCTGCTTCCCTCCTACTCAAGGGGCAACTTCTCTCTCACTGTTAGATCTCCAGATTGGTTTTCCAGAAAGCCAGTAAATGCTGATATACAGTGATAGATCTGTTCTTGGAATTCTATTCCTTAACAACATGTTCTTAATATTATTGTTATGTACACGTACATGTATTAAATAAGGAAAAGTGCAATCAGTGTGGTAAATATATTTGGAATCATATCCATTAAACATGCATGTTATTAGTACATTCTTGTATTTATTGTCCACAGAAGAGCTTTGAAAAGCTGCAGCTCCGATTTGTGAGGCTGAGTTAATGGACACCATCTGAAGCCTCCCACCACTCTATCCAATGAGCAATATTTACTCACCAGAACAGAGCAGTTGTTATTGGAATCTGAGCACCACATGGGGCCTTCCAGAACACTATAGTCACATGGGGTGGAATTGGCAGCCTGGGATCAAAGGTGAAAAACATACTTCCTGTTCTCACTACTGTTTTTTTTTTTTGTGTGTGTTTTGTTTTTACTGAAACTGTACTTTATCAGAGCATTCAGTGAGTCCCTTCAAAAAAATAAACAAAAGCATTACCGGTATTTAATAAGAGAGCTCTGTCAAACAAAAATCAGAACTACAGTAGACTGGGTCAAAGGGTCTTTACATTTACTATAAAAGCCATATTGGCAATTTCTGAAATATCTAACTAGACACGCAACAGAAAAAAAAGAAAAGGAAACCTGGATCACCTTATTCCAAGCTGGATTAGAATCTCCACTAAAGGTCTTTAATAAAAACAAAAGACCAGCAGAGTGTGATACAGCCCTATCCCTGGAGAGAGTTATCTTGAAGAAAAATGAAGGCAATTCAGCTTGGAGCAGACAGAGCTGATCTGGGATTCAATTCCGAGTCCTGTGTTTGAGCGGAGAGCAACGGCTGCAGCTTACCTCCAAGTTGCAGCTAGAAAATCCCAGATGGCTATCAATGCTGACTGAAGCAATCGCTGCTACAGTGGGATAACGTCAAGGCAATCCAAAACAAATGACTGGCAAATCAATACGAGGTGACAGGACTCAAAAGAAAACCTGACCTTCAGTGACCCATTACCAACCTCGGCACACAAATGATTTAAAGAACCTTCAATTTCTCGGCAGTAATGTGGCACACTATTCATTGTGCCTGTGTGAGTATGTTTGTGTTGCATTTGCATTCCTTATGGCCTTAATTTAACTATAGCGTATTGTATTGCCCCCACTGTCTCTTTAATTGCCTTTGAAAATGTCTGAGATTTGTTCTGTAATTGTTCTTGCATTTGCTGTGACCAACAAGCCCCTGCACAGTTTAATGCAACATTTTTTTTTTTCAAATATAGATCAAAGGTTTCAACACAACAGCAAATAAATAGCATGCTGAGTATAACAAGGCATCCACTTTAGTGTTAGTGGATATGGGTTGGGGGGGTGAATATGTTGGTATGCCTGTGTGTTGGATAGAGAAGTATTAAAATATCATACACTATACAAAATTACATTGACTCACTAGAATTTAATATTTAAGTTTTAAAGTTTATTATTTTTGTTTATTGAACATACATTTGCCAACAAAACTCACATTTAAGAACAGATTAATGAATTGAACTAGAAACCTTTAATTTCATCCTAAAGGTTATCCCCGTCCTTACAGCACATTGATATGGCTTCCTGCTGTTACCATGTAAACT